>NC_050467.1:28351930-28625930 GCF_013373865.1 Monomorium pharaonis | reverse complement strand
CGCGCGCGCGCGCGCGCGCGCGCGTGTGTGTGTGTGTGTGTGTGTGTGTGTGTTCTTTATAGTACGCATTTTCTATACCTATTTTTTACGCTAATCTTTTCTGAGATACATAATGAAAGCTTTTAAAATGTTGAGGGAAAAAAAGCTTTTTTTCTTCATGATAAACAAAATAATAGGTTTACGTAAAAATGTATATAACCTTTTTTGTAGAGCTTTTTATGGGCTTCATTTTTTGTTTGAAACTTTTTTCTCTAAAATCAATATTTTCAGAGATATCAGTAAAAATGTTTGCAACTTTAGGAAGTGATAAAGGGCAAACAAAGCTTTGTCGGCGAAAATCCTTTTAGGGACTTTCTTCTCTAATCAAGGGTAAACTTTGGTTAAAATTTCAGCGTGATCGGAGGTTTCACCTTTTCGGAAGTTTATCCTTAAAAAAAGTGCCAAATATACGTGCGCAAAAAACCCCTTCAAAAATATATTTTTATACAATACGTTCTTAAAAATGTATTCTTGTAAAAGAACAAAAAATATATTTTCTCTACAGAAGTAATGATATGAAGGAAATGCGCCAACTATGAAAATGGATGTTCATATGAATTAGAACATCCAGTTACTTTTACAAATACCTATTTGTACAAATATTACAAATAAATATTTTAATACAAATAAATATTTTACTACAAAACCTTGGCGCCGATAAACCGAATAATTTACTAACTCTCTTTTTTTTTATTTTGTGCGTGCATCTGAATGTGTGTGTGTGTGTGTGTGTGTGTGTGTGTGTGTGTGTGTGTGTGTGTGTGTGTGTGTGTGTGTGTGTGTGTGTGTGTGTGTGTGTGTGTGTGTGTGTGTGTGTGTGTGTGTGTGTGTGTGTGTGTGTGTGTGTGTGTGTGTGTGTGTGTGTGTGTGTGTGTGTGTGTGTGTGTGTGTGTGTAGTATATAACTTCGTTTATAAAAAAGCAATTTTTAATATTTTAATCTCTTATGCGTGCGTGCGTACATTCTCTCTCTCTCTCTCTCTCTCTCTCTCTCTCTCTTTCTCTCTCTTTCTCTCTCACGTGCGTGTATCATGTTATACGTTTATAACGCCATTACGATTTCGATTGCAAAAAATTGTAATTTTAAATTATTATTATTATTTCAGTCTATAAGTTAAATTATAAAAAAGCGAAAAAAGCTATTTTGTGTTAAAGCAAATTATTCGGATTAGCGGCGCCAAGTTTTTGTAGTAAAATATTTATTTGTATTAAAATATTTATTTGTAATATTTGTATAAATAGGTATTTGCAAAAGTAGATATTCTAATTTGTATAAACATCTACTTTCACAGTTGGCGCATTTCCTTCATATCATTACTTTTGTAGAGAAAATATATTTTTTGTTCTTTTACAAGAATACATTTTTGAGAACGTTTTGTACAAAAATATATTTTTGAGGGGGTTTTTTGCGCGCCTATACTTGGCGCTTTTTTTACCTTTTTTAAAAAGGTAATTTTTGTGGAAATTTCACTTATTTTGTAGTGACAGGTCTCTCGTTTCTTTTTACAATATATAGATATTTTTAAAATATTTTTAAAGTCCGTATCAAACAAAAAGTTAATAGCAAAACACCAGGCTGTTGAAATTGTAAACCTTTTTTCAAGACTACTTTGCGAGAGTTGTTCCAATTCCGTTGTTATCGCCGCTTTTGCTGCCATTCTATCGGCATATGCCATAGAACATTTACAAATATTCTGCAAAACAATTATTTTGTTATAAGTGGTTTAAAGTATTTTTAAATTTTAATTTTACTATTTATTTTAATTAAATAATTTAACTAATTAGAGCAGACTTACAAAAAGCTATTAATTATTATAGTAAGTTATTTATAAAGTAAGTCAGTTCGTCTTGATCATAGATATTATACGCATGGAATATAACACCATCTATCGCGCAAAAAGCAAAAGTACAAATCCCCACCATCTGTCCCGGGCGACGACAACGATAATAATAAAAAGGACGTTTCTTAAAAATATTTCATATTTTACTCTTTATGCGAAACTTTAAATCGCGATATCTTCGCTCGTAAGTCATGTAGCGGAAAAATAAAAACACTTTTGTCATATAAATCAAATGCAAGCTATCTATTAAGCTTATTTAGAAATCGATCGATTCAGCCGTTATTGAGATCCGATAATCTACGGAATCTCGCAAACGGCATTTCGCGTAAATAGAGGCACGGCAGTGCTTCGCGCGCGTACACTTGGCGCGAGGCACTACCGTGCCTCTTGATTATATCTATCTATCTATTCTATATATAAGTACCGGGAGTCTGTATGTCCGGATGTTCCCCAATTCCTTCGTCATTTGTGGCCAGATTCTAACGCAAAAGGTCTCATTTTGTTCCAAATTGTGTGAGGATTGCTCTTATGGGTTTGGTTTTTTGATATACAGGATTTTTCAAAAAATTTTTTTATAAAAACCGGGCGTCTGTGTGTCCGTTTTTTTTTTCGCGCACTTTTTCGTCATTTGTGGCCCGATTCTAATGCAAAAGGTCTCATTTTATTCCAAATTTTACGAGGATTGTTACTATGGGTTTGGATTTTCAATATACAGGGTCTTTCAAAAATTTTCTTTATAAAAAGCGTAAGTTTGTTGGTTCGTATTTTGTGTATGTTCGCGAACTCCTTCGTCATTTGTGGCCCGAATCTTTTGAAAAAGGTTTTATTTTATTCCAAATTTTACGAGGATTGTTCTTATAGGTTTGGTTTTTTGTAATACAGGGTTTTTCAAAAAATTAAAAAAAAACGGATGTTTGTTGGTTCGTATTTTGTGTATGTTCGCGAACTCCTTCGTGATTTGTGGCCCGAATCTTTTGCAAAAGATCTCATTTTATTCCAAATTTTACGAGGATTGTTCTTATAGGTTTGATTTTTCGTAATACAGGGTTTTTTAAAAGATTAAAAAAAACCGGATGTCTGTCCGTTTCATTTTATTCAAAATTCTATGAGATTAAATATAATGTAAATTAGATTACTTATATACACCCTGTTTTTAGAATAAAAAAAGAATAAATCAATTAATAAATAAGCCGATAGTTTCATATTTTGAAATGTAATTTAAAAATAGCTTCATAGTGTCATTTTGTAAAAAGATAATTACTTTTAAAAAAAATTTATTTTTATTAAAAGAAATTTAGAACAAGATGGAACAAAAAAATTATGATGTAATTAGAAGTAGGTTTTAATTAATAATAATAAAGGTTTTGTATATTTGTATATGTTAATTTAGTTTGAAAAAAAAAAGATAATTTAGATTGAAAAAAAAAAAATTATTAATTTTGATTTTAGATGAAGGAAATATACGAAAATTTGGAAAAGAAGAAAGACAACATAAAGATTCGGAACGGAATACAAAAATTATTAATGAAATTAAAGGTATTTTGAAAATTTAAAGTATGTCTCAATTTTTTGGTTTAAAAATATTTTAATTCCGTTGTGAAAATAGATTTGAAAAAAAAAAATCAGTATTACTCCCGGTACTTATATATATAGGTATATATATATAGATAGATAGATAGAAATATATTTTTAAAAAATAACTTTAAAAAATTAATTTTAGAAAATGAATCAAAGGAAATTCCAAAAAAAAAATTAAATAATGAAGAAAGAAAGAAAGAAATTAAAGAATTGAAAAAAGGTATTTACTGATTAATTTAAAAACATTAGAGAAATTCTTTTTTAATTAAAAAAAAATTAAAGTTTTAGAAGATGAATGGGATGAAATTTTAATCAACGTACAAATGGAATTTGAAAAAAAAATAGAGAAGATGATAGAAGATGATATATTTAAAAATAAAAAAAAGGAAAATAGTGTACAAGAAGAAAAACAGAATTTAAAAAAACGTAAAAAAAATTTAAATTATAATTTAATCAAATTTTAAAGTAAAAATTTGGAGAATATATATTTTTGACAGAAATTGAATATATACAAATATAATTTGTATTAAAATAACTTAAAAAAATAAAATATAAAGAATAAAATGTGTACTGATTTAATTACAAAAAGTTGTGGATTAAGAAAGAGTATATTTGTGTATGTGTGTTTGTGATAGTGTGAGTGTTATGTATGAAAATGTCTATTTGCGATTAAAACGACAGTCATTTATTTACAAAGGAAAAATTAAACAGCTGGTTTCACAAGCAATATAGTAATTTGTCAATGATAGATTTTAACGTTAAAGGTCGAAGTTTAATTACCTTATTGCATTATCGAAGGCTTAAAAAGGAAGTATAATTATTACGAAAAATAGATAATTAATTAAATAGAAAATATCTATGTTTAAAGGTAAGTAGGGTTTAATAAAAGAGAGAGAGAGAGAGAGAGAGATATCAAAGGAGAATTGAAAGGAGATTCAATAAATAATTTAATAATTTATCTTTTTATTAAAAAAAGATTAGAGAAGAGAAAAAAATTTAAATAAATTTTTGGAGTTTCAAACTGCGATGAAAATTTGATGTGTGATCAGCAAGATAATTATTTAATTTGCAGCAAAAAAAAAATGTTTACTTAAAGGAAATTAAAAGGTAAAAAAATTCGTATTTGTATAATAAGAATCATAGGATGAAAAAAGTTATTAAAATAGGTGTGAAACACATTTTTATTCATTAAAAAAATAAAAACTTTTACTACAATTAGGAAAATTATTAGGAACGATTGATAATTACGATTAATTACGAAATTAGTATTTAAAGAAAAAAAAGCCCAAAAAAGACAATTAGAATATTTTTTAATATTTATAAATTTATTTTTTTAAACAATTAACAATAAATTTTTCAAAATATAATATAAATATATATTTGCATTTTAGCAAAAGATAAAAAGTATTCTAATTTAGAAGATTGTTAGGCAATTTAATAATTACAGAAAGTGGGGAAATTTTTATAAATATATAATAAATATATAAAAAATATATATATAAAAATAATTTAGTAAATAACATATATTATTTTAAACACAAAAAGAGTGTAATATTTAAAAAAAAGTTAGTTATCTATTCAATAAAAAAAACAAAAAAGAATTATTATACAAAGTAGAAAACCTAACAAAAAAACCTTTTATTGAAAATTTAATAATTACAGAAAGTTGAGAAAATTTTTAAAAATAAAATCAAAGGAAAAATAGATTTTAAAAAAATTTGCAAAGAAAGGAATAATGAGAAAAACGTACTTTAAATACAATTTTTGTAATTAATTTGCCTAACAATCTTCTAAATTAGAACAATAATTTAATTTTGCTAAAATAAAAATATAAATTTAATATATTTCGAATAATTTATTGTTAATTGTTGAATCAAAAGTTGTTTAGAAAAGCATATAATAATTTAGATAAACATTCTTACTGTTTTGCAAAAAAAAGAATAGTTATCTATTCTATCAAAAAAACTAAAAAAAAGATTAACATAAAAATATGAAAACGAATTTAAGAAAGGCACATTTTTGTTTAATGAATAAAAATACGTTTTTTACAAAATTCTTCTCTTTGCAAAAATGTTTTATTTGACAAATTTTCAAAGAAAACTAAAAATTTTTTAAAAGATTACATTTTTTTGGTTAAAAAATATTTTTATTTTGTTGGGCTTTTTTTAAATTAATTACGAATTGAAAATAGTTATCAATTGTTCTGTTACGTCCAGGGAACTTCACTTTTATTGCCCGCTGACCTTTCTCGGAGATAAGTAAACCAAACGAAATTCTGATACTTATTTGCGGTCAAGTGTCGCGAGAAAGAAAATTAAATAAATATCTCTGCACCGCGAAGGCGTCTAGTTCCCATAATCAGAGGGACCTAAGACATTAAAAGCCCATAAAATTCAGTGGGGGTTAGGCCCCGGCGAAATTGAAATTCGAATATTTACCCTTAACGGACTAAGGACACTTACAGAATTCTTTTACGACCGCAGATAAGTGCCAGATGGAAAGTTAGATTACTCGAAAAAGAGCAAGGGCACATTTGGTTTTAAGGGTAAAAACACTTTTTATTTACGAGCGAAATGTTATCGAAAGAGACCCAGACCACTTCAAATGTCAAAAGAACTATAAAATTTTCCTTTGGAAGCCAGATGTGCCTGCCACCCCTGGGAAATGCGCGGGCCGGGAAACATAAAATTTCCTCTCCCTATTTAAGATAAGACCAATCTGAAAACCTCCTCCCACCTACCAGATTTGAAATCAACGAACCAATAGCCAAGAAGCCTAATGAACACCACCCCAAGACCAAATAACCACCAATGAAAACCTTAAAATTTAGTTCCCATGCATTCCCGCCAATTAACATCCTCGAAACACCCACACCCAAAATTTTACCTTTTGGGGAGAGTGCTATATAAGCCTGCACTCCGAAAAATCAGACACTCTTTGTCTCAGTCGTGTTGCGGTTCAGTCATTGTCTTAGCCACTATTTCGTTCGCTATTAGTCGGTTTTTCTTGTCGCCGTCACAGTGGCCGTCGTGCTTGATTAACGTTGTTCGATTCGACACTACGCGTTCCGCAACAAGTGAGTGCTGAACTTGGAACCTGGTGTCAGGTGCAGAAGTGTAGCTTCGCTTAGTGTTGGCCATCCACCCAACACCTAACACCAGCCTTCGACTGCTGGATCCAACGTGGAGCCTGACTACCGGATTTCTCCTTGTTCTACCAAAACCCGGAACACTTAAGAAAACAGCAAGTAGTAAGTCTCAGCAATTCAATCTTTCATTCCGAGTTCCCCATTGTTCTAACCCCCATTTACAATTATAGTGTTCAAATCACCCATCCGCAAAGTAAACCGGTCTAACGAGAGACGGAACCGTCGGAGAAGGGCTAGGCGAGCTCAGCTTTCATTAAACATAGGCTCCCCGCGACTTAATACGCCGACACACGAACCTGAGGCTCCCGCGTGCGAATCTCATACACGCACACACGAACCTGAGGCTCCCGCGTGCGAACCTCATACACGCACACACCAACCTGAGGCTCCCGCGTGCGAACCTCATACACGCACACACGAACCTGAGACTCCCGCGTGCGAACCTCATACACGCACACACGAACCTGAGGCTCCAGCGTGCGAACCTCATACACGCACACACCAACCTGAGGCTCCCGCGTGCGAACCTCATACACGCACACACGAACCTGAGGCTCCCGCGTGCGAATCTCATACACGCACACACCAACCTGAGGCTCCCGCGTGCGAACCTCATACACGCACACACGAACCTGAGGCTCCCGCGTGTGAACCTCAGATACACGTACACCAACACGCAACAATACAAGAAAACCAAACTCCTTATTCACCCACTCTAGAGTCACCTCCCTCACCTCCTCCACCTCCTTCACTATATTATTCACCCATTAGCTCACCTGAAATTATAGAAATACCACCTTCTCCTTCACCTTCTTCGGATTCAGATGTAGAATTTATAGCCGAACATCCTCCCCCTTCACCCCCTCCCCCACGATTTTATTATTATAATGGGACCCAACAATCTCTAATAGAATTGCTAGAGCAGTTTCCTCTTAAAACTGACCCCCTACTCCTGCTCCATCGTGAGTTTGCCCTTATCTCCGAGGCGATCGACCCAGCGTGCTTATCCGCCATAGTGTCCTCTCTCCCTCCCACAGACCGCATTCCTGTCTTTACCCCATACTATCGAGATCCTTTTGCCGTCCCAATAGACTTCTTTTATAATTTCTTTCCCCCTCCTTCCACCCTCACACTAGAGGAAATTATATAAACAAAGTCAACTGTACATTTGAGATATTGTAAACATCGTAGAATTAATTAGAATCCCTAACATATATTTAAGTAGATATAGATTAAGTATTAGTGACGTGGCATAATATTAGAACTACACTAGAAATAAATATAAACATCACTACAACACTAAAATTTTACCTGAACTGTATGACCGTATATCACACAATTAGCCGACCTCTACAATAAATAAGTTTGTACAATCATATACTTATCAACTGCAATACCGCTATGGCAGAATATAATAAATAATGTCCAAAAATGTAAAAATTGCTTTTCAACCAACTAGTTTATCGCTATACAATAAATAATGTCGAACAATCACGTATCACTCACAACCTTACCGCTATGCCTATATTTAATTTTGAATAAATAATTTTGTTAACAATAAGTGAATTGATAGTTGCTTTAATGAATTCACCCCTCCTCATTCCTGATTAAGACTGCATCGGGTCCAATCCCGAGTTAAAGCAATTGAATTTGCTGACTCAAAATTTGGACCAACGGACGCACGGCTCGGAGATCGGGTTACAGTGAGCCTACCGGCACACTGACCCACATTTCTAGCCATAAGAAGTGCGTTCGCCCCTAAGGCACTTGACCTTCCCTCGAGCGGGTGCCTTCGGGAGTAAAGTTTGTTACGCCCTTCCTCGTTGTCTTAAGATACCCAGGGAATCACCCGATCGTACCCAAAATTCCCGTTACTCTGGACGTAACAATTCCTAAAAAGTTTCCCAAATATTGTAAAAGCTTTTATAATTTTAATGAAAATGAGATTTATCCGTATTTTACTTTTTAAAAAAGAATTAACAATAAATTATAAGAAATATAAAAAATATATATTTGTATTTGAGCCAAAGTAAAAGTGTTCTAATTAAAAAGAGTTTAAGGAAACTTAATTTAAAAAAATGTATTTAAAGAACATAATTTTTTAATTTATTTGCACACAAAATTAAATTTTTTTAAATTAAGTTGCCTAAAATTCTTTTTAATTAGAACACTTTTACTTTGTCTCAAATACAAATATATATTTATTATATTTGATTAATTTTTTGTTAATTCTTTCTTAAAAAGTGAAATACGGATAAAGCTCATTTTTCTTTATTAAAATTATAAAAACTTTTTCAACATTTTGCAAACTTTTTAGGAACGATTGATAACTATTTTTATTTCGTAATTAAAGAAAAAAAAATTTTCAAAGAAAACTAAAAATTTTTTAAAAGATTACATTTTTTTGGTTGAAAAATATTTTTATTTCGTTGGGCTTTTTTTCTATTAATTACGAATTGAAAATAGTTATCAATCGTTCTTAAAAAGTTTGCAAAATGTTGAAAAAGCTTTTATAATTTTAATAAAGAAAAATGAGCTTTATCCGCATTTTTGCGCACTCTATCGTCATTTGTGGCCCGATTCTAATGCAAAAGATCTCATTTTATTTCAAATTTTACCAGGATTGCTACTATGGGTTTGGATTTTCAATATACAGGGTCTTTCAAGAATTTTTTTTATAAAAATCGTAAGTTTGTTCGTATTTTGTGTATGTTCGCGAACTCCTTCGTTATTTGTGGCCCGAATTTTTTGCAAAACTCGTTGTCGACGAGGGCTCTCGCTATCGCAAAATCTCAATAAAAATGTTCAAATGATCATAACTCTGCGAAAAAAATCATGGAGACCTTATATAAAAAAATGATTGAGATAAGATTTGTTTGGCTGTTAGAAGATTAATTTAACGTGATCTCAAAACAACGTTTAAGTCAGAATGTCATTAGGAAGTCAACTAACAATTTTCAGAAAAATGTTTTTAATCTATCTCAGCGAGCACAGAAAGAGCACATAAAAGACGGGAACGTTTTATTAACGTTATTTTATGTCAATACGGATTAATCGGGCCTTATATTTTATAAATCCAATAACATTATAACAATATTTCAAATATAAATACCATCGAATTCTGAAAAACTGCAATATTTACTATGATTTTTCTAAAAGTTTAAGAAGAGGTAGCTTTTTTACCGAGATATATTACAAATTACATAATTGTAATTGAGCAACAAAAAATTGTTAACAAAAGAAGTATTATGTAATTTTTTTAATAAAACGTATTTTAACAAGTTCGTGAATAATATCAACTATAATCCATCATATCTTAGAAATAAAAGGTATGTTCAATTCGAAATTTTTAGGGGATTAATGTTTGATAATATGCAATCATTTACCACCAAAATCGTATCAAAACTCGATGTCCACGAAACAGGCGATTAATGCGGGCGCTCTTTAATCTTCTGCCTACACACCTTATTTTTCTCCAGATTCCTACAAAAAGGGGTTACGCAAACCCCAAAATTTTGTTAACTTATATCTCCAAATGTATTTAATCAATTTTAACTTCTTTTTTTTTAATCGAAAAGAAAAAATCTCAGAATTATGATGGTCTTAGCTGAAAAGTCGAAGATATAAAAAGAAAAGAGATTTTTTAAAAAGAATGAGAAAGAAACGAAAAATTTTTGAAAAAATTTGCCTTTCTTTCAAACGCCCGTATTTATTAAAAAAAAATAGATAAAGTAATTAAAATGGTGATCAATGGAAAGGGGAAGAGTTGTACTTTAAGAATCTATCGTAATTTTTTTGATTTTGTTAAAAAAATATATTTATTTTGTAATGTGAATTTAGTAAAAAATGAATGCAGTTCAAACACAATAATAAAAGAAAATAGTAATATTTATTTAAAAAACAATTATTAATACACAAAAACATAATTATTAATACAAAAAATATTTATTACAAAAGATTTTATTTGTAATAAAAAAATTTTTAATTTGTAATGCTACAATTGCAATATATTTTCGCAAAGTGATCGCGACATTGGTAATATATATAAGTACTGTATGCGTAAATGATACGTAATGAACAAAAAAATAACTTTAATTATCTTTTAAATTTCGAACTTTTGTTAAAATACGTTTTATTAAAAAAAAACACATAATATTTCTTTTGTTAACAATTTTTTGTTGCTCAATTACAATTATGTAATTTGTAATATATCTCAGTAAAAAATTTTTTCTTACGTTTCCTACACACGGGGTAACTGTAACCCCAACGTACACTATCCATGCTCCTACTTCTGTTGTTTTCAAAACATTAACAACACCCAAAGAGGAATAAGTAGAGCACAGTTCAAATTCCCCCTCCCCCCTTCCCAGTCCCAGCGTCTCCTTGCTAAATACTTTTAAGTAGCGGACATTTCAAAATCGACTGGGGTAACCGTAACCTCATGTGTAGGCAGAGGGTTAAGGATGTATTGGACCGAAGTTCAAAAGTACAAGGTTGTTAAAAATTTGTGAAATTGTTTTTTTAGTTTCCTTAATGTACTGCAAAAAATTGAAAACGTATCCACTAAACGGCTACTGAGTTATAACTATGTTAATTTTCATTAATTTTAATCATGATATCCTTTTCCATCTTATGGAAAAAAACGATCTTGATAAAACAGCTAAAAAAATGTAGAAGAAATAGTACCAGTGTTTTGAACTTTTTGGTACATTTAATATATGAATAGATGAAAATATCTGCCAAGTTTCAATTGTCTTCATTACACCGTTTTAAAGAAATAAAACATAACTTGAGATACTTGTGCATTTTCACTGTCAAAAGTTTAAACTCATAAGTGAAAGAAATCGCAAATATGTGAAAAATACCTTTGTAAGAGTAAAAATAAGACTCCAACTATCGGTCAAGTTTCTTACATCTAGATTTGTTATGCGTTAGGCATAAATATTTAAGTATTTCAAATTTCATGTACTTTTGTCTGAGATTGTATGTCCGATACATCCTTAAATCATCAGAGGGAGTCTAAACAATCGAAATCTAAGACAATGATTAAAAAAATGAAATGAGTAATAAATACATGAATAAATGAATAAATCAGTTAAAATATAAGTTGATAGATTTATTGCATGTTATTTTGAAAAAGATTAAAAATTTTATTATAATAAAAAAATTTAAAATTTAGAAGAAGGTTTAGAGGATTTAATTATAATAGAAGAGAGTAATTGATGTTTAAAAAAAATAACATTTCGAAAACATTTCGACGATGTATAAAGCGGTATTTCGAAATACAGGTTGATTTAAAGAAGAATTTTTAAACAACGTTACTGCCAACATTACAGAAACAACCTGTATTTACGTGCGAGTATTTAGAGTCCGCGGGCAAACAAACCCTATATTTATGTATGTGTGCGCGTGAAGAAAGAGCTTTTGAGCCCGCGCGAAGCGCGGGCGCAAAAGCTAGTGATTTTATAAATAATAGAAATAAATTTTTGTAAATTAAAAAATTTTTATTAATATTTATATATGTATATGCCGTTACTTAAAAATATTAATATTATTTATGTATTAATATTATTAATAAATAACAATATTTTTTTCTTAATTTTAAAGAAAAAATAACAAAAATTTAAAATAATGTACTATATAGTAGCTATTGTACATATATAATAATCAAAACTATTAACATATTTAATTATATTCAAAAAAAAATTATGCTATTTGTAAATAATTTCTCTAATAACTGTCCCCATACAGCACAGGACCTGGCAGCAACATTGCAGCAACATTACAATCTTGGATATTGCAAAGCAACATTGCAGCAAGATTACAATCTTGTATATTGCAAAGCAATACTTTAGCAACATTATTGAAATATAAATGTGCAACATTGCCGCAATAATGCGGTAATAATGTTGCAACAATATTGTAAAAATAAACTATTTTATAATTTCATGTTAAAATATTAATTTATACAACTACGTCCATAAATTAATATTTTAACATAAAATTATAAATAGTTATAATTATAATTATTAAATAATAATTATTAATTATTATATTATTATTAATAAATAATAACTATATTATTAATAATAATTATAATTATATTTATTAATTAATAACCATTTCAATTAATAATTTTAATTATAATTATTTTCTAATTTTATGTTAAAATATTAATTTATTAAATATTAATAACTTGTATCCCTGGTCTCGGGATACAGTGCGGGACCGCTGCCGATGACTCCTCGAGATCAGGTTTCCAAGAGATAACGCCGAGAGTTAATAACAAGAGATATATATTTATTCTTCCTGTACAGTTTTCGTTAGCGAACCCGAAAGATGTGTTACTACGTCTAGTTTGTAGTTTCGACGAGCGACATATACTCGTCGCTATTATTATTGATTATGAGCCCACTCGTTCTCTTTCCGCGGTCTTTATATACTCAGCCTTTCGGCTTGTTACCAAGGGATGTCACTCGCGGTCACGGACCTTTGGCCCGTGCACTAGCTTAGCCAGTAATTGCTAGCTAGGCGCATTCCACCGGAAATCAGGAGATTTCGGGTGGCAAAATGAGTAACCGGATATGTAGCTCGGTGTGATGTCCGGTGTGAAGGCCGGTGCGATGCCCGGTAGCAAGGCCGGACGGTATCGTCGCGCGAGGTGTCACTCGACACCCTTCTCGTTATTACAAGTAAAGTTTGTGTGAGTGTCGCGCACTCACAACATCCCTCCCCCTTATTGAAAAGAAAACGAGGGGCTGAGTTTTCGCAACTAATAGTTTACGCTATCTTATCGCTTTTCCTTAGTGAAAAACTATATACTAATCGCTATTTCTTTATTGTTTTATACTGTAACGAGCCGGTCCTCCGCCACGTTAAGGCATATAGATACGAGGCCGTTACCCTCCTACCTCGTGTAGTCCCCTCCGCTTGTCTCGTTCTCCCCGCACATCTCCGCTCCTCTTATCACCAAACGGGGGCTATAAAAGCCCTCCGCTGGTGATAAGAGATCAGATCTCCCCGGTCTAGCGAAGTGAGCCGACCGATCCTCTCAGCGAATTGAGCTGAGCCTCTAGAGCACGCACTGAGTGCCGAACTTAACCTGAAACCCGGCTTCCTGCACTAGCGCGTACTGAGCGCTTCCTCACGCCACGTAGTGAGTGGCAGAACACCGCCCCGCTCGTCACCCGGATCCCGGTACGCGTAGTGAGCTACCGATCCCGACCGCACACGGGGACCCCGTACTGAGGGGAAACCGCCGACGCGGAGGATCATCCACGCGGGATGATCCTCGACGATAATAATAACAGCTGATCGTCGAACAGCTGATCACCGTGGCTGTCGAGCCGAGCTCCGCGCCGCACCGCGCAGTCGCGCACCGCCGCGGCCAATCGTGACGCCGCACCGACCGACTCGGCGAATGCGAACGCCGCACCGTACCGCGCAGCCGCGACCGTAACGCCGCAGCCAATCCGGCTACCACCGCGACCGACACGAACGCCGCCACGCATTACACCGCCGCGATTACACCGCCACGAGTACTGTAATCCGTAAGACCGGCCGCTAACGCCGATCGACGCACCGACCGACACACGGGCCGTACGCCCACCGCAGCCAATCCGGCACCGAATACTCGACGCGCACATGCGCCCCGCGACACACGTCGCCACAACCGATCACCCGCGACTCGCATAGCGAGACATTAGTTGTAAGTACTAGAGTAGGGACTTTGTATATATTAGCTAGGATATAGTAGAATAAATATTAATTGTTAAACGTATACCGCTTGCCTACATCATTCATTCAACCAGCCCGCCGCCCGAACCCTGAATTAACCGCGGCTATCCGTAGTACACTACAATTAAAAATTCACGGTTACAAAATGGCGCCCGAACAGGGACTGGTTGAATGAATAGGCAAAATACCGCGATAATGCCGACCACGAGCGATAAACTCCGCACCGGCGGACCAGCCAAACAGGAGATAATGGACGGAGGAACCACGGCCGACAACAGCAGCGCGGACGAAATAGAGACCGTCCGAGGGACCCCCCGAACACGACGCCGGGGTACCTTCTCAGACACCGCCGCATTACTCGATACCGTCCGCAAGTGGGGATGCCAGTTCGACGGAAAGGACGGCGTCGCCTTCCTGGAGCGTCTTGAGGATTTACGCCTTAGTTACGGGCTGACGCAGGCCCAATTACAACGGTGCCTCCCGCTGCTTTTTAAAGACCAGGCGCTACTTTGGTATCGCAACAACCGGGACGACTGGCGGAGCTGGGCGGACTTCGAAAAAGATTTCCGGCGATACTTCGTGCCCACCAAGACTCGCTTCGAGCTAGAGGCCGAAATCGCCCGCAGAACGCAGGGGCCGAACGAGACCGCACGGGAGTACGTGACGGCACTCCAGACTTTGATGCGCCGCCACGGAAGAATAACCGCAGAGGACCGCCTGGAGCGCATCTATCATAACTTGCGGCCGGAGTACCACCTATATGCGCGCCGTAATGACTTCCTCGACCTCCCGGGACTACTGCGGCTCACCGATGACTACGAGCGCGCCAGGCGCTATGAACGGGAATATCAACCACCGAAGGGCAAGGAGAAGCCGAAGACCGCCGCCGCCGCCATCATCCCCGCGTACGACTCCCGCGAGTGCTGCTGGGGGTGCGGACAACGGGGGCACACCCGCCGCTTCTGCAAGAGACCCCCAAAGCTGTTCTGCTCACAGTGCGGAAAAGAGGGGGTACTCACCCGGAACTGCCACGGCACGCCGGGAAACGCCAAGCAGGCCGAGGAGAACGAGGGGGCCTCCCGGTCTACCGCCAGCCCGGACACCGGCACGTAAAAGCCCAGCTACCGAGCATTAGCCCCCGAGACAAACAGACCGATCCGCGACCCTGGGGGACCATCGAGATCGCCGGGCAGCAACACGACGCTCTACTAGACTGCGGCGCAATTCTGTCGTACGTGGCCGAGGATACCGCCGAGCGCATACGACCCTACGCTCAGGTCCGCCGCATCGCCGCCGCCGTACAACTGGCCGACGGACGAACCGGCCAGATCAACGAGGAAATGCGCGTCCACATACGCCTGGGGCACTATCACGGACTGCAGACTTTCCATGTGCTGCCAGGGCTGACCTCCACCGTGATCGCCGGCGTCCACCTGCTGCACAAAGCCGGGTTCCGCTGGAGCCTCCCTACGATCGCCGCCTTACGACCCGCCGAGACATCTACCGCTGAACCAACCACCGGACTCACCGCCTGCTCCGATGAACAAAACGCGGAACTACAAGCACTGCTGGACGAGTTCTTGCCGAAATTCACACAACTAAGGGGCACCACGCCGCTCACCGAACACCGCATCCGCCTAAAAAGTGACCAGGAACCAATACGGCAGCGATACCGAACGTTTAACCCCGCTCTACAGGGGATCGTTGACAAAGAGATCGACGAGATGCTGCACGAAGGACACATCGAGCCTACCAGCAGTCCCTGGAATTCCGGCGTGGTCTTGGCAAAGAAGAAAGACGGACGGTACCGCTTCTGCATTGACTTTCGTAAGGTTAACGAAGTCACGGTAAGAGATGCCTACCCGCTACCACCAGTACAACACATTCTCGACCAACTACGAGAAGCCCGTTTCTTATCAACCATCGATCTCAAGAACGGCTACTGGCAAGTCGCCCTGCACCCGGACAGCCGACCGATGACCGCCTTCGCCATACCAGGGAGGGGGCAGTTCCGTTTCACAGTGATGCTCTTCGGACTCCACGCCGCACCAGCTACATTCCAGCGACTACTGGACCGCGTTATAGGCCCGGACATGGAACCGCGAGCCTTCGCCTACCTCGACGACATAGTGGTGCTCGGAAGGACATTTAACGAACACCTCCGCAATCTCCGCGAGGTACTGCAACGGTTGCTAGACGCAAACCTGAAGATCAACACGGACAAGTGCCACTTCGCGCGGCCCAGCCTAAAGTATCTCGGACACGTCGTCGACCAGGAGGGACTAAGAACCGACCCGGACAAGGTAAAGGCCATTATGGACATCCCGCCGCCCGCCTCCCTACCGGCCCTCCGACGATTTCTAGGAATGACTTCCTGGTACCGCCGCTTCATTCCCGGCATAGCAACACTGGCCGCACCGTTAAACGACCTCCTCCGGAAAAACAGGGAGTGGACCGCCAGCCAGCAACGGGCCTTCGAAGACATACGAAACAGCCTCGCCTCCGCACCAGTACTTCATTGCCCGGACTTCTCGGCCACTTTCGTCCTGCAGACAGACGCCAGCGACGCAGGACTAGGGGCAGTCCTAACACAGACAATCGAGGGACAGGAGCGCGTGGTCGCATATGCAAGCAGAGCACTGAGACAACCTGAGAAGCACTATTCCGCAACCGAGAAAGAGTGCCTCGCGGTCGTATGGGGCATAGAGAAAATGCGGCCGTACCTGGAAGGATATCGGTTCCGTGTCATCACCGACCACTTCTCTCTCCGCTGGCTCCGCTCGCTGGAAAACCCGACCGGCCGCTTGGCACGATGGGCAGTGGCCCTACAACAACACGACTTCGAGGTAGAGTACCGGAAAGGCGCCCTCAATTACGTGCCCGACGCCTTGTCGCATCAGCCCCTAGAGGAGGGGGAGGATGAAGAGGAGAACGACAACACCGGACAAGCACTGGCAGCCGTGACACCGACATGCAAGTGGCACCAGCGTACGATGCAGACCGTTCGAGAAAAACCAGAGAAGCTGCCAGACTATTCAATACAGAATGGCAACCTGTACCGCCACTTTCACGAGCGCCATTCCACCGATGACAACAACGAACCGACCGCATGGAAGCTCTGCGTACCGCAACAACAGAGACAAGAAGTCCTGAAGGAGTGTCACGACGCCCCTACCGCCGGCCACCTGGGAATCGCGAAGACGCTGGCCCGACTGGCACAAAAATACTACTGGCCAGGAATGTTTCGACAGGCAACACAATACGTCCGCCGCTGCGCGAACTGTCGGGAGCATAAACCATCGCAGCAACAAACGGCCGGACGCATGCACCACGCCAGTGTGGATGCACCTAACGTGGTCATAGCCATCGACCTCATAGGACCGCTACCAAGATCCTCCGAAGGCCACACCTGGATCCTAGTGTGCCAAGACGTTTTTACAAAATGGCTAACAACGAAGCCACTACGGCAAGCCACCGCCGCCGCCGTGACAAGGGCCGTCGAAAAAGAAATCATACTACAACATGGATGCCCCCGCCGGATCATCACGGACAACGGCCGCCAGTTCATCAGCCGCGAATTCACGAACCTACTCGCGCAAGCCGGCATCGAACACCGAAAAACACCGCCATACTCGCCGCAGTGCAATCCGGTCGAGCGAGCCAATAGAACGCTCAAAACGATAGTCGCGCAATTCGTCGATCGAAACCACCGCCACTGGGACCGCCATCTACCGCAACTAACGTTCGCCGCCAACACCGCCGTTCATGAAAGCACCGGGTATACACCAGCGATGCTCACATATGGCCACGAACTTACCGCACCTGGCACGCTACGAGCCCGGTCCGAACAAACCCTGGAGGAGGACCCGCCAGCCGGCCGACCTAACGCGCGGGCGCAACAAATTCAAAAATTGCGCGACCGAATTGAAATTGCCACACGCCGCCAGGAAGAAGCAACCGCAAGGCAAGCCCGCTATTACAACCTGCGAAGACGCGACTGGAGACCCGAGATCGGCCAGCAAGTCTACCGCCGCGAACATCCGCTCTCCAACGCGCAGGAAAACTTCGCGGGAAAACTGGCGCCTCGATACACCGGGCCATACACGGTCGACCGCCACATGTCACCTGTCATCGTGCGACTCCGCGACAACAACAACAGGATTATAGGAGCCGTACACGTAAAGGATCTGAAGGAGAGTCCGGACATCGAATAACAACAAAAACGGAGGGTATAAAAAGGCGCGATGAGCCCCTCAGATCAGAAAGTGAGCGATAGCAGTAACAGGATGCCAAAGTCCAGGAGCTCGCTTCGAGACCGCCTCGCCCGCGCCATCGCCGGGCCTCCACGTATTCCGACGAGCAGCCGACCCTTCGAGGCCTCCGTCCGGACACCAGCGCGCAACCAACGGCACGAGAACAAGCCGCCCAGCACCGCCGCGCCAGCTCCAACACCAGCTCCGGCGCCGCCATCCGGACCTCGCCGGCCTGCAGTGGCGCGCCAGAGGACGACGCGCTCTCGCCAGGAACGGCTGTACGCCGAGGCACCACCAGCTGCCGACAACGGGCGGAGCGTATTACTCGCCACGTTCGGGTCCACGTTGTCGGACCTGGACGACGACGACGACGACAACGGTGGGGTAACCGCTACACCGGAGGAACGCCCGACGCCTGCACCAATGCCGGACATCGCGTCCCTACACATCACGGGACCGGCCGCACTACCACCAGCGGCAATACCAGCGCCCGCGCCGCCATCCTCCGCCGTCGAAACGCACCGACAGGTCGTCGCACCGCCTCCACCGGCTCGACCACCATCCGCCGCTACCGAGACCGCCACCGCTGAGCTGGCGCAGCCGCCGCTACCAACGCCGCCGCCGACGCCGCCCGCCTCACCCGGGTACTTCACCCGGCCACAACCGACGCCGGCACCGACACCGCCTCCGACCGGGTACTTTACCCAGCCAGCGCCGCCACCATCATCATCCGCGCCACCGCCGTCGCCGCCAGCCCCCGGACCATCCGCTATTCCCGGCGAAGTCCTGCGGACCATCCCGTGGGAGCGCATACCACCAGGCCGTCGCTACCGTCACCAGGCCCTCGGGCACCGCATCGTGGTGAAACACCAGCTCGACGGGTCCTGGTATATTCATTAAATAAAGCATCCGTTTTTCATTATACATAGGGACGGGGTCTGCCGAGGGGGAGGTGTAACGAGCCGTTCCTCCGCCACGTTAAGGCATATAGATACGAGGCCGTTACCCTCCTACCTCGTGTAGTCCCCTCCGCTTGTCTCGTTCTCCCCGCACATCTCCGCTCCTCTTATCACCAAACGGGGGCTATAAAAGCCCTCCGCTGGTGATAAGAGATCAGATCTCCCCGGTCTAGCGAAGTGAGCCGACCGATCCTCTCAGCGAATTGAGCTGAGCCTCTAGAGCACGCACTGAGTGCCGAACTTAACCTGAAACCCGGCTTCCTGCACTAGCGCGTACTGAGCGCTTCCTCACGCCACGTAGTGAGTGGCAGAACACCGCCCCGCTCGTCACCCGGATCCCGGTACGCGTAGTGAGCTACCGATCCCGACCGCACACGGGGACCCCGTACTGAGGGGAAACCGCCGACGCGGAGGATCATCCACGCGGGATGATCCTCGACGATAATAATAACAGCTGATCGTCGAACAGCTGATCACCGTGGCTGTCGAGCCGAGCTCCGCGCCGCACCGCGCAGTCGCGCACCGCCGCGGCCAATCGTGACGCCGCACCGACCGACTCGGCGAATGCGAACGCCGCACCGTACCGCGCAGCCGCGACCGTAACGCCGCAGCCAATCCGGCTACCACCGCGACCGACACGAACGCCGCCACGCATTACACCGCCGCGATTACACCGCCACGAGTACTGTAATCCGTAAGACCGGCCGCTAACGCCGATCGACGCACCGACCGACACACGGGCCGTACGCCCGCCGCAGCCAATCCGGCACCGAATACTCGACGCGCACATGCGCCCCGCGACACACGTCGCCACAACCGATCACCCGCGACTCGCATAGCGAGACATTAGTTGTAAGTACTAGAGTAGGGACTTTGTATATATTAGCTAGGATATAGTAGAATAAATATTAATTGTTAAACGTATACCGCTTGCCTACATCATTCATTCAACCAGCCCGCCGCCCGAACCCTGAATTAACCGCGGCTATCCGTAGTACACTACAATTAAAAATTCACGGTTACAATACTAATAATTACATACCATTCGTAGCTGGTATTGCTCGTTCTCAGATTCGCGTACACACAGGTTTTAAAATCTTTCAAAACTGAACATGTTCATGTCCAGGGTCTCGTTTACGGCCTCTTCTTCGTCGAGGAATATCTCGATGCACTTCCGGCAGTTTCTGGCAGGGCACACGTTCATTAGCACTTTTTCGCATTTGAAACACTCGGTGATCGTTTCCCAATGTTCGTCAGGTGAGAGCTGCGTCCGGTATCCGTGTGACGATGGATCTCGTATGGTGCAATAAAGCCGGTATCGTTGGCGATAACAGCTTCGGCACCATCTTCTCCAAGGAAACTCTGTTTCCACTAGACATCTCTCTGTTGGTTGGAGGCAGATGCTTCGTAGAAGTCTTTCGTATCTTTCTGGGTGGTCCAATGGGCGCACTCCATCGATGGGCTGAC
This sequence comes from Monomorium pharaonis, assembly GCF_013373865.1. NCBI lineage: Eukaryota > Metazoa > Arthropoda > Insecta > Hymenoptera > Formicidae > Monomorium > Monomorium pharaonis. Next base: position 28,604,909 of record NC_050467.1, on the reverse strand, counting down.
TGAGTTCAAATTCCACAGGAATTTTCATCCTGTCCTTGGAGTTGGTGTGTGTGTGTTGTAAACTCTATGTCACCGGGGTAATTTGCGGGGCTGGTTCCGCCTGGCTGCTGTTGTTGTTCTTGAGCTTGAACTTTGTTTATCGTAACGACAGTATCGAGTCTTTGGGGCTCGATTAGGTCGTCAGTTTTTTATAATCTCGTAAGAATGGAAGTGGTGGGGTGTAATTCTCTAAATCGGGCCATATATGGTCACAGTCAATTCAGCTGTGCACATCCGGTGTGCGAACAAAATTTGCAGAAATAAGTTTTTTGATTCTTTGGTTCCGGTGTAATGCGATATATCGTGTGGTCTGATTTTGTTAATCTGAGACGTAGAGCTGTGCAAACTAATGCCACGCTTTTTTCTCGCAGGAAACAATGGATCAAATTGTATATAGTATATGATAATTACTATTACATATAGTTATTAATTATTATTACATATATATATATATGTTTTTTTGTGTTAGAAACGTGTGCTGTTGCTTCGTTTTAGGATAGATCTCGGTATCGTATATTCTGTATCTATATCTAATGTAACCCGCTTATTGTTATTCCGCTTTTTCTTTTTTATTATAATAAATCCTATTACTACGGCTATTATTATTATTACAATTGTTGTTCCGCTTGTCGCCATTGGAAAAATAAAGTTGTGACGATACGTCACTAGTCCCGGGCCGATCATCCGCCCCACCACGGGACTTGGCGTCTACGGACGCCCCTCCCGACAGTCTAGTATCCCCCGTCGGGAACCGATCCCACCACGCTGCTGGGAGCGCGTGGGGATCGCCCCGACGGGTATAAAAGCCGAGCTCGATCGGGATCGAACACCAGTCCCGTCCTGTCGACTGAGTAGGTCTCCGGACCACTCTGACGCCCGGTTCTCGCCGGCATTCGACTATCCTTGCATCCGCCGACGAAGCAGGCCACCTGGCCGTTTCGCTGCCCGGTTCTCGCCGGCATTCGGCTATCCTCGTCGTGCCAACAGAGCAGGCCACCTGGCCGTTCTGCCGCCTGGTTCTCGCCGGCATTTGGCCATCCTTGTATCCGCCGACGGAGCAGGCCACTAGGCCGTTCTGCCGCCCGGTTCTTGCCGGCATTCGGCTCTCCTTGTATCCGCCGACGGAGCAGGCCACCTGGCCGTTTCGCTGCCCGGTTCTTGCCGGCATTCGGCCATCCCTGGCGTCCTTTACAGGGCCGGTTACTTGGCCGCCCTGCCCGCCCGGTTCTTGCCGGCGAATACGCTTCGCGACCGCGTTGAAGGTGCTGCGCACTAGCGCGCTCCCGCCCGACCGACGACATTAGGTTAAGTTGTATATACCCGCATAGGATAAGTAGCATATAAGGTAGCTTAAGGATCATGTAAGATAGGCTAAGCTTTATAATAAAGATCTATTAATTTAACATCGGTGTGCGCAAGTTGGTTTCCCCCCTTCTCTCGAATCCTGGTACCCGGCGAGCCTGTCCGAGGCGTTCGGGAAAGGCGAACCGTCACATGGCGCCCGAACAGGGACTCGACTAGTGGGAACCCAGCTTGCGCCCATACCGAATGAGTTCGTGGATTCATAACCTCTCCAAAGAGCAGGCTTTACAGCTCGCCCAGCAACACGGGATAGACACCGCCGCTCCGCTAGACGTCCTGCGGAAGAAGCTGCGACAATTCCACGCCGCCAACCCCGGTGCCCTCCAGATAGCTGACATTCCAGAGATCTCTATTGATCTAGCCGACGACGATATGCCGAACCGACCAGACCACGCACCAGTAGCCAACCCGGCAAGACAGGAGGGGGCAGCTCATCTGGAAACCCCAAGGGTGACACCCGGGCCAGTAGAGCGAATCAAAATTATTAACCAGATCCGGAAGTGGGGCCATCACTTTGATGGGAAGGACCCCCTAACATTCCTGGAACGGACCGAAGAATTACGGCTCAGCTATGGACTCGAGACGGAGCACCTCCTACTGGGGCTGCCAGAATTATTGCGAGGTGACGCCCTCCTATGGCATAGAAACAACACCGGGCAATGGGCTACGTGGAACGAATTCTGTGAGAGACTGCGCACGGCCTTTCTGCCACCCGGATACCAGCGCCGAATAAAGGCGGAGATCCGAGACCGCCGTCAACGACCGGGCGAAACCTTCCGCGTCTACTCCACCGCATTAATCACACTGATGCGTCGGGCCGGGGGGTACTCCGAGCGCGAGCAAGTGGAACAACTCTATGAGAATATGGACCCCGAGTGCCAACTATACCTCCAGCTCACCGATCAAACGACTCTACTCGAACTAACCACTCGGGTCTCCCAATACGAGGAGATCAATCAGCGTCGAAAAGCACGCTCCGCCGAATCTAGACCTGCCCAGGGGACCACCGCCACCACAACGGCGTACAGCCGGGAAGAATGTTGCTGGCGCTGCAAGCAACGCGGCCACACGCGGCTCGACTGTAAACGTCCGCCAAAGAAGTTCTGCTCCCGGTGCGGAAAGGACGGAGTCTTGACCAGGGACTGCCACCCACCGGGAAACGAGCGGAGGGCCGGCGACGTAGCGGCCGTCACCGAGCCCGACAACCAGTAACATACACTCCTCGACCGCACCTCACCGTACGCATCGCCGGTCGCGACCTGCAGGCACTCCTGGACTCAGGCTCGGAGATGTCGTACATAAGCGACGAAACAGCCAAACCGCTCTCTCGTTACCGGGTTCGTCCCGGACCGGGAGAAGAACATGTACACTTGGCCGATGGGACGACGGTACCCATCACCGGAGTTTTCCACCTGTCACTCCGCGTCCAGGGGAGGACCTATCGACACCGGTTTGCCGTCTTACCACGCCTGGAAAGCCCGGTCTTGATTGGGGTCGACCTCTGGGGCAAACTACGACTGACCCTTACACCGCCCCCGCCCGGCCCTGGGACGAGACAAACGACTAGGAGATTGACCGCTGGAGCTCTCCGCCAGCAGACCAAGGACGAGTCGGCGCAACTTCGCGACTTCCTGGCCACGGAGCTCCCCCGCTTCGAAACGATACGTGGACCAACCTCTAGGGTAGAGCACCATATCCGGCTCAAGCCTGGAGCCCCCATCAAACAACGGTACCGGCCACGCAATCCGGCCATGCAGAGCGTGATCGACCAGGAGGTAGACAAGATGCTGGCGGAAGGGGTCATTGAGCCCTCACGCAGCCCCTGGAGCTCGCCCGTGGTGCTCGTCAAAAAGAAGGACGGAAACCACCGATTTTGTATCGACTTCCGACGGCTTAATGCCGTATCCGAAAAAGACGCCTATCCGCTCCCTCACATCACCGCCACCCTGGATAAGCTCCGCGGAGCCAAGTACCTCTCGACGCTGGATCTGAAGAGCGGATATTGGCAGATCCCGCTCACCCCGGCAAGCCGCCCGGCCACTGCGTTCACGGTACCCGGGAGGGGATTGTTCCAGTTTAAGGTCATGCCGTTCGGGCTGCATTCCGCGCCCGCCACCTTTCAGCGGCTGCTAGATACCGTGCTAGGGCCAGAGCTGGAGCCTAACGTCCTGGTGTATCTCGACGACATCATCGTCGCCAGTGCAACGTTCGAGGAGCACCTGCAGCACCTGGCCGAGGTCTTCCGCCGGCTTCGGGGGGCCAAGCTGCGGCTAAACCCCGACAAGTGCTGCTTCTGCCGCGATCGCCTACGGTACCTAGGACACATTGTAGACCGAAAGGGGGTGCACACAGACCCCGAGAAGGTAAGCGCCATCACCGGATGGCCGGCACCAACCACCCTCCGCAAGGTGCGGCAATTCCTCGGGATGGCGTCCTGGTACCGGAGGTTTATCCCGGAGTTCTCCACTTTGGCAGCCCCGCTCACGGCGCTCACCAAGAAAAACGCACGCTGGACATGGGGGACAGCGGAGGAACGGGCGTTCAGGCTGCTGAAGGAAGCCCTGACTTCCGCCCCGGTACTAGCATGCCCGGATTTCGGCCGACCCTTCCTGCTACAGACCGACGCAAGCGTCCAGGGACTGGGGGCCGTGCTAACCCAGGATCACGGACAAGGGGAGAAAGTCATTGCCTACGCCAGCCGGACGCTCAACAAGGCCGAGCGCAATTATAGTGCGACGGAACTCGAGTGCCTGGCCGTGGTCTGGGGGATCAAGCGTATGCGCGACTACCTGGAGGGTTACCGATTCACCGTCCTGACCGATCACCAAGCCCTCAAGTGGCTACACCAGCTGGAAGCACCTACGGGGCGACTGGGCCGCTGGCTCTTTGACCTGCAGCAGTATGACTTTGAGATCCAATATCGCCGGGGGAAGCAAAACCAGGTGGCGGACGCCCTCTCCCGAGAACCGCAGGTAGGAGCCGTCACAACTACCGTCGACCGCTGGTACGAGCGCACCAGGACCAACGTTCAAAAACATCCAGACAGGTTTCCGGACTATGACATACGGCATGGCAAGCTATATCGACACCTCCTCCATGATCTGGAATTCACTGAGACGCCGGCCAGTGAACAATGGAAGGAATGTCTACCGCGAAGTCAACGAGCGGAAGTGCTCCAACGACTCCACGACGAGCCATCCGCCGGACACCTGGGCGTAGCAAAAACGATCGCGCGCATAGCACGCCTATACTATTGGCCGGGAATGTCCAGAGAGATCGCGCGACACGTACGCCGCTGCCCTACCTGCCTGGCCTATAAAGTGCCTCAACGAAAGCCAGCCGGGCACATGCACGCCACACCCGCGTCCACACCGTGGCAACAGGTCTCCGTAGACCTGGTCGGCCCTCTCCCTCGCTCCAGTGGGGGTCACACTTGGCTACTAACCGCGCAGGACCGGTTTAGCAAGTGGGTTGAGTTGGTGCCCCTCCGGCGAGCAACGGCTCCGGCCCTGGCCCGGGAAGTCACCAGGCGTATCATTTACCGCCATGGGTGCCCCCAGCAGCTCGTATCGGACAACGGGACCCAGTTTACTTCGCGGCAATTCCGACGGCTTTTGGCGGAGTTCGGCATAGAGCACCGTAAAAGCCCCGTATACGCCCCTCACTGTAACCCGGTAGAGCGCGCCAACCGTACCATCAAAACGATGATCGCGCAATATGTGGGGAACCGCCACCGCGAATGGGACCAACACCTGGAAGCCCTGCAGTTCGCGATCAACACGGCAAAGCATGCGACAACCGGATACTCCCCCGCCTTCCTGGTTCATGGAAGAGAATTGGCGCGGCCACACCCGGAGGATCGACGACCGGCGGAGGAGATGGCCCCGGAAGAACGCAGACAAATATTAGAGGAGGCCTATGAACTTGCCCGAATCCACCTGGCACAGGCATTCCAGAAGCAGGAGCATCAATACAACCTACGCCGGCGCGGATGGCGTCCTCAAATAGGAGAGCTAGTCTGGAAACGCGACCGAACATTATCAAGTAAAAGCGACGCCATTAGCGCGAAACTGGCCCCGAAATACGACGGGCCAATGGAGGTACGGCGCATCATCTCACCGGTAATAGTGGACCTGAAAGACCGCCTGGGGAAATGGCACCGCCGGATTCACGTACAGGATCTAAAACCGGATCCAGGGGACGAGGAGGAGGGAACCGAGGGGGATGCGGACGCCGAGGGAGAAGAAACACCGGCCGACGAGTGAAAGAATCACCCCCGGGGAAAATCCCGAACGAACCCACCCGGTTAATACCGAACAAACCCGGGACACACGCAAACTCACCTTAACGATTACCCCCACGCCGCGTCACTCCCACCCCATGCCGAACCACTATATAAGAGCGGCCCGCGCCCTCATTTGCATCGCTTTCCAGCATGGGAGACCGAAAGGAGCGCGAACGAGAGCTCTTCGGAAGCCCGATATCTAGCTCGAGCGAAGACGAGAGGGACGAGGGCACGGCGTGGAAGAGGCGGCCGAAGGAGCCCACACCGCCACCACCACCACCTAGGGAGCGGAGGGTGCCTCGTCGGGGGACCTCCATCCAGCGGTCCGACGCCGACCAACGGAGGAAAGCGGGTTTCCTCGCTCAGCTTCCCCCACCACCACCCAGGGGACGCCGGACTCGGAGGAGGCCCCCCGAGGGGTACGCCGGCAAGGCTCCCCCCGCGCCCCCTTCCACGCGCCCCGCCCCATTGCCGTCCGCACCGCTACGCGCGCCGCCGCCAAGGCCCGTCGCAGCCATCGCGCCGCAGCATACGCGACCGACCGCGCCGCCACCGGCGCCACCGGCACCCGCGCCGAAACCGGCGCTACCGACCGCGCCACCCATTGCGGCGCCTCCGACGCTACCGACCGCGCCGCCGATCGCGTCGCCTCCGACGCCACCCACCACGCCTCCACCAGCGCCGGCCCACCACGGCTACCGCACGGTCCGGCCCACGCTGCCCTTCCCGAACGGAACCAGCCCGGCACCGCCGGTGGGGTACACCCCCCCGGTGCGCGTGGTCTTACCGAACGGGAGGGTAGTGGCGGTGCCGTTCCACGCCGCCGTGGTGCGCCGAAAGTATCGGGTGACTGACACCGGCGATCGATGGATAATCCGTTTCGATCGCCGGGGTCAGCCCCGCGCAATCCGGCCGTTGCCACCCGCGCCCTCCCCCCCCTAAAAAAGGGGGGGTGATGTGACGATACGTCACTAGTCCCGGGCCGATCATCCGCCCCACCACGGGACTTGGCGTCTACGGACGCCCCTCCCGACAGTCTAGTATCCCCCGTCGGGAACCGATCCCACCACGCTGCTGGGAGCGCGTGGGGATCGCCCCGACGGGTATAAAAGCCGAGCTCGATCGGGATCGAACACCAGTCCCGTCCTGTCGACTGAGTAGGTCTCCGGACCACTCTGACGCCCGGTTCTCGCCGGCATTCGACTATCCTTGCATCCGCCGACGAAGCAGGCCACCTGGCCGTTTCGCTGCCCGGTTCTCGCCGGCATTCGGCTATCCTCGTCGTGCCAACAGAGCAGGCCACCTGGCCGTTCTGCCGCCTGGTTCTCGCCGGCATTTGGCCATCCTTGTATCCGCCGACGGAGCAGGCCACTAGGCCGTTCTGCCGCCCGGTTCTTGCCGGCATTCGGCTCTCCTTGTATCCGCCGACGGAGCAGGCCACCTGGCCGTTTCGCTGCCCGGTTCTTGCCGGCATTCGGCCATCCCTGGCGTCCTTTACAGGGCCGGTTACTTGGCCGCCCTGCCCGCCCGGTTCTTGCCGGCGAATACGCTTCGCGACCGCGTTGAAGGTGCTGCGCACTAGCGCGCTCCCGCCCGACCGACGACATTAGGTTAAGTTGTATATACCCGCATAGGATAAGTAGCATATAAGGTAGCTTAAGGATCATGTAAGATAGGCTAAGCTTTATAATAAAGATCTATTAATTTAACATCGGTGTGCGCAAGTTGGTTTCCCCCCTTCTCTCGAATCCTGGTACCCGGCGAGCCTGTCCGAGGCGTTCGGGAAAGGCGAACCGTCACAAAGTGTGGCGACTGAAAAATCGAACTTGAATTTTTATCTAGTTCGTTGTCTATCTCCTCTAATTTATCCTTGGAATTTTTTAATTCCGTCGGATTTGATATAATATTTTTTAATTTTATTTCCTTGAGGCCTGTATCGTTTTCTAAGCCAGGCTTCTGTAGTAGTGAAATATTATACTGAGGTAGATATGATTCTACTCTTGTCTCATGTGACATCTTGGGTGATCTTATAATTGTATTTTCTGTCACTAACTTACAGTTATTTTTTAATGTAATTTTACCTACTTTTTCAATTGTTTCCTTTATTTTTCCATGGTCTTTACAATGTAGAGTAATTACTTGCTTTCGTGGTGACGAGTATAGCCACGAGTGTGAATTACTTAACGCTATCCAAAGGCTGTGGTTCGACGTCGCATTTTTTATGTTACAATTTTTATAATGATCTTTCGTTTCTAGATACATTTTTATCTCGCAGATAGAGTCTGGGTTTATTCGATATACGGGGTGATTTTCCGTGCATAGGTATTCGGTATTTATCTCTATGCATTTCCGCAAGTCGTTCTTTGCGAGGGTTATGTAAGTACGCTGTTCTGTGTCTATTGTAATCAGGGGATTGTTAATTTCTACGAACGAGAAAATGTTGTTCTGACTTGGGATAGGTAGCGGAATTACACTTAGTATTTCGTATTTTGGCATCGAAATTAGAGGGAATCGTAAAATAGTATATATATTTATTTGATTGCAGTATGCGCCTACTGTCGCAAATTTCTCTATTGTCGACCATTCATTCTCTTTTATTCTGAATGGGAAGTAGAGTCCTTCGGGCAATTGCGAGCTAGCGTCTTTAAGTGATTCTATTATTATTGAAATGGGTGTTAACCGAGGATGCAGAATTCCTTCTTTTAAAAACGTTAAATATTCTAGTACGTCTTCCGCGTCGCGTGTTAGATCAGACAGTACCGCGTTAATTATTATGAAATTTTCGTGTAAGTTACTTTGGCGTTCGTCTTCTAATAATTTTGTTCTTAGTTTGTCTGTCGCGTCCGCGAGAGTATTTTCGTTTTGTCGGATAGTTCTTTCACTGTTATCAATGTGAGCGATGGTGGCTTGCATTATTTTTATTTGGTTTTTTATTGCGTGTTTGTTTAATTCCTGTGAGTCGTGTAATACCGTTAGTTGTTCGTTAATTAATTTTTCATCGTTTGCGTCCATCGTACCAAACAATGATTTTGCGACTGATCCTATCCCGTCGATTAATCCTCTTTTGTGTATTCTTGTATTGTATGTTGAGTTTATGCGTTCTATTAATTTATTAGTTCTTTCACACCCTTTTGCAATAACGCTGTGTAAATTTTCGCATGTTTCTTTCCCTATGACTGCTATCATTTTGCATAGATTATCCGTTTTGCGTACGTATTTTTCTACCTGTGCGAGTCGTTTTGATAGTGTCGTCACGTCTATCTTGATGACCACTTTCCAGAAGGATTCAACCTGATGTAATCCTCCTAGCTTTTCAAAATATATCCCTGGATGGTGCGTAAATTTTTCTATTTCATACGGTGCCTTCATGTCCGGGTCTTCTGCGGAACTTAGCGTCACCCAGATTATAAATCTGTAATTATTTTGTTTTATTTAAAAAAAAAAAATTTTTTTTTTTATATATATTATTTTTACTTGCTACAAAAGTATTTTTATATGTGATCGTTGTGGGACCGTGGAAGCGGAAAAGGATTCTCAAGTTCAGATGGGAGCGGAAAAGAATTCTCCAATTTGTATCGTTTATCATTTCGCGCTTCGAAATGTGTCATATTTTCGTTTCCGTTGCCTGTGTATCTCGTTGATTCCTCATTTTTTATCGTATGCTTAGCGTTGCATCCTGTTATCTATTTACACCTTTTTTCGTGTGTCTTTTCTTCTCTGGACGATCCGGTCCTTTAGTTTCTTGTCGGCTATCTGTTCGTGCGTTTGCTTGTTTTTCATAGTCATGTCTCGTCGTGAATTTTTCTTCGCGTCTTCCAGTGAAGAGAGTGCTGAGGAGAGTGACAACAGTTTCGACGACTTCAGTGATCTTGACACTGTGGCTCTTTTGGACGAAAGTTTTTTGTCCGTTGATGAGGAGTGCACGGGTGCCGCTGACCCGTTGCTCGTCAGTGGGTTTGAACATTTATCAAACCCTGATAGTGCTCCTTATGGTGATTTAGATTTATTCATGGACCTTTCTCAGGAGTCCGAAATGTTTGTTCCCGCCGGTGCGGAGGGCGAGGTGTTCTCCGAGAGTTTTCCGACCGACGAGCTTGGGGAAATTTTGATACCCGCCCCTTTGCTTGCTCGTTTTTTAACTAATGATTATAGTGAAGAATTCGGTGGTGACCTCGATCTGGAGTTCGAGTTTGCTGTGAATCAATATTTACGCGAGGGGAACTTGCTTCATCTGGATCTTCCGCCGGAGGATCCAGACATGGACGCGGTTGACTAATCCGTGCATGGATACTTTGTAGTATAGTAGTTTGTAGTGTGTAGTTTAGTTTTAGTGTTTAGTTTAGTTTTAGTGTATAGTGTATCCTCTTTTGCTGACTGCTGTTATGGATTATGTTCCTGGTTGGCGGTCTTCGTTTTGGTGAGTCTAATTCTTTTTTATTTATTATATTTCTCTTTTTTCTTTTTATTGTGTATGTGCGTGCATGTGAGCATGTTTTTTATCCTCTCTTTTGACCGCGGGTTAGGCCTCAATAAACGGTTTACGTGTACGCGCGTCGTTGTCCTCCCTCGCCTTATTGTATAGTTTATATTAGAATGTTTTTCGGTTACCGTATACGGTCCGGTCCATTGCGCGTCGAGTTTCTTCGATCTTCCGCGTCGGAGCGTTTCGTCGTATAGTAATACTTTTTCGCCGACTTTAAATTTTATTTCTTTTGTCTTTTTATCGTACTGCGTCTTGGCCTTGGCCTTTTCGTCTTTTATATTTTCGCGTGCGACACGATTAGTAGCCCTTAACCTTTCCCGTAATTCCTGCGCGTAATCGTCGTAGTTGTAGGTAGGTTTAGGCGGTTTTGTCAGGGCCGTCGGCAGTTCTGCCTGTCGACCGTAGATTAATTCAAACGATGTATACCCTGTCGCCGTATAAGGCGTTGTATTATACGTGTGCATCGCGTACGGGATCCATTCGTCCCAATCGGTTTGGTCCTTATTTATATAATGTCGCAGGTATTCTGCTAAGGTCCGATGTGATCGCTCGAGGATACCATTGCTCTCGGGATGGTATGCGATAGTCTGAATTTTATTTATCTTCAGTAGCTTGCACGTATTCTTGAAAATTTCGCTCAGGAAATTAGTGCCTTGGTCTGTCAGCACGTATTCTGGCGTTCCGTATTCCAGGACGATCTTCGTGACAAAATCTTTGCTCACGGTATTTGCTTCCTGGTTCGGTATAGGTATTGCCTTACTAAATTTTGTAAGATGGTCTTGGAATGTCAGTAGGTACCGATTTTCATTTTTCGTTATTGTTAGTGGTCCCACTATATCCAGTGCACATTTCTCGAAGGGTCGGCTAGGCGTGTCCGTGACGACAAGAGGGGCTTTTATTCTCCGAGAAAGTTTATTCTTCTGACAAAGCTCACATTTTTTAATGTATCGCTCTACATCGGCCGTTAATCCGGGCCAATTATGTGTCAATCGTATTCTTTTTATTGTTCTCTCAATTCCTTGGTGCCCTCCCGTAGGTGCATCATGATATTCGTATAGAATTTGTTTTTTCTTTTCTTCTGTGTATGCTGGTTCGCATACGTTGTCTTCTTCCTTTTCATCTTCTGTAGATGCACGTGCGTATTCGCCGTCTTCGTCTAGTGTGAGAATTTTATCAGCTGCTTTGGTAACGTGAGCTTCCCGCTTCACGTTGCGACTTAGCGCGTCGGCGTTCGCGTTCGCTCGACCGGCCTTATGAATAATTTCATAGTCATATTCCTCCAGTTTTAATCGCCATCGGATCAATCTTGATCCGGGGTTATTTACGTTAAATAACCATATGAGGGGTTTGTGATCAGTTACGATTTTGAATTTTGTCCCATAGACATATGGCCGAAAGTGTTTTACAGCCCATACTATTGCAAGTAATTCTTTCTCTGTCGTGCTGTAGTTTTGCTCGGCGCGGTTTAATATTCTGCTCGCGTAAGCAATGGGACGGTCTTTTCCTATCGGTCCCTGTGACAGTACGGCTCCTATTGCATAATCTGAGGCGTCGGTAGTCACGTTGAATTCTTTTGTAAAATCTGGATATTGAAGTACGGGCGCCGTAGTTAATTTTTCTTTTAATGTGTTGAAAGCTATTTGCTGTTCGACAGTCCACGCGAATGTTTCCGTCTTTTTTGTTAGTTTCGTTAATGGTTTTGCGATCTTGGAAAAATTGCTGATAAATTTTCTGTAATATCCGGCCAGGCCTATAAATGATTGGATATCTTTGACCTTTTTGGGCTCCGGAAAATCTTCTATGGCTTGCAATTTTGCCGGGTCGGGCGATATTCCATTTTCGGAAATTACGTGTCCTAGGTAATTTACTTCCTTGCGCAGGAATTCGCACTTGTCCGGTTGCAACTTTAAGTTCGCTTCTCGTAGGCGTTGCAATACTTCCGTTAGGCGTTTATTATGGTCGCTTAAACTCGATCCGTATATCACTATGTCATCGAGATATACTAGGCATCTGAGTCCTTGAATTCCCATGAGTACCGAGTTCATCAGCCTCTGGAATGTGGCTGGCGCATTTTTTAATCCAAAGGGCATCCGATTATATTCATAATGTCCGTATGGTGTCGAGAACGCTGTCTTTTGTTTATCTGGCTCAGCCATCGGTATCTGATGATACCCCGACGCTAAGTCTAGCGTCGAAAAATATTTGGCGTTTTCCAGTTGATCTAATATTTCCTCAATATTGGGTAGGGGGAAAGAATCGCCAATTGTTAGATCATTTAATTTTCGGAAGTCGATCACGATTCGGAGCTTCGGTTTTTCAGACGAGTCGGCCTTTTTGGGTACCACTAGCAGTGGCGCATTCCATTGGCTCGTGCTGGCTTTGATAATGCCAACATGCAGCATTTGTTTTATCTGTGTATTCACCTCTTCCTTATGCCTTGCGGGGAGGCGATACGGCCGTACGTTGACCGGCGATGAGTCGGCTTGTGTACGTATCTCGTGTTTCACTGCTGCAGTGCATGTCAGTGGTTCTCCACTTAGGTGGAAGGTATCTTGGTATTCTTCGCATATCCGTGTGAGTGCCTGTCGTTCTTCCGAATTGAGATGCTGGGTACGCAATGTTTGTCAGATCCGTTTGCTTCGTGGGAGTTTATTCGCACGTTCCGCCTCGTTGATAACCGCGTATATTTGATGATCACTTTCGTCGGGATCTTCTATTGTCACGTGCGGCGTGCGTATCTCTACCGGCTTATCTGTGGTATTTATGATGCTGACTACGCATGCAAAATTCTTCGGCTCGACCATGCATCGTCCAATATATACATCGGGCTTAGTTTCCTTAGCCTGGATTACTCCGGGCTGATTTCGGTTAGTGGTTGCTCGGACAATAGTCTCGCTGCGCGGTTGTAGAATTATCTTACCGTAAGGTTTTATTTTGAAAGTGACGTCGGCGATGTTCAATTGTTGCTTGTCGTAATCGCAGATCACGCGGTGATTTTTCATGAAGTCCAGTCCCACTATTCCATCGTACTCCATGGGGAAGTCATCCTTGACCACGTACATGGTATGTCTTAATACCTGTTCGCCTAGATTAATGTGGGCTTGCATGCTTCCGATTGTATACATTTTGTGCCCTGTTATTCCCGCAAGGGTGATTTTTTCGGGGGAAATTCGAGTTTTCCCTTTTAAATTTTTTACCTTGATGAGTGAAAGGGCTGCGCCCGAATCGAAAAGCATGTTTATTTCTCCTGAGCGCGTTTCTTGTATCGGAAGCGTGATTTGATCTAGGCCGCTGCTCGGCTGGGCAGCTCGAGTTACTTGCGCGACCTGATACGTCTGAGCGCGCTTATCTTTCTTTCCGGCTGTTTTCCTTTCGTCTTCGCTACTAGACTCGGATCCGGAATTCTTCTTTTTACGCGGTTCGATCGTTTTTCTAGGATTGTTACTTTTATTCCCATTATTTTGTGGTCGAGGAGGGTGATATGACGTTTTGTTGCGAGGCCTCCCGTTTAAGTGCCAACACTCGGCTTGTGTATGGCCACGTTTTTTGCAATGCTTGCAGAATTTCTCTACGGCATTTATACGTGTTTTATCAGGTTGTGGTAGTGCGAACCGGTTCGAGTAACGACTGTTGCGACAGTCTTTTCCGTGGTGTCCTAACTTTCCGCACTTTCGACATTGTAGCTTATTTTTGTAATTATCTGCGGCCGGCATATAATATTTTGGTTTCGGGCGGGAAACTGTTGTTCCCTTTATTCGTTCTTCTGCGGTCGCGGCAGCTATCGCATCCTGCAACGTTGCATATCCTCGTGATCTGACTACGGCTTTTGTGTCGTCGTTTAGCCCTATCTGATAATTCTCAAGCGCCTGTTGTTGTAGGATATCTAATATCGCGCGTTTATTTTCCGTTGTGTAATGTTGTCGGCCCTCTATCATGGACTCATACAGATCCATTGTTAATTTGTCGGCTCTAAGTCCGTAGGTCCGTGCATTTTCTCCGGTTCTTTGTTTGAGAGTATTAAATTCAATTTGCAAATGTGTGGTGCTCTTTTTACTCACGTAGCACGCTTCTAATTCCTGTCTTAGTTGTTCAAAATTGCGAATCTTGCGCGTTTGGAAGTCTAACATTGCGCGCCCTTTCAACTTGGTGCATAGGATAGCTCCCAACAGAGTTACCTCATCGTTCGGATCGATGTTTTCGACCGCATATGTCATGGCGCTTAGAAACTCTTGTAGTTTACTTGCATTTCCGTCGAATTCAGGGATCATGCAGCGCGCTTCTTTTAACGGTAGGGACCCGCGACCTCGCTGATGGCGAACATCATCGTGATCTACGTAGGTTGTGTCTCTCCTACTGAGTCGCGATGGTCGATAGTCGTGAATGCGCTGAGTGTGTACTTGCGTTTCCCGTACGGCGTCTATGTCTATTTGTAACCGACGTAATTCTTGAATCACCGCGCGCAGAGTGTCTCGGACTTCATTGTCTCTTTCTTGCGCTACGTTTGGCGGTGCTGCTCGTGCAACTGGGTTTCGCGGATTTCATGGTGTATTTCTTGAAGTTCTTGCTCTGCGTCGACTATGAAATGTTGAGCCTCTGATTGTTGAGTTCCCGAGGGCTGGGCTTGTTCGTTGGTACTCATTTCGTATCTCTCGAAAATTTCTTTAGGGTTAAAGATATCGGAATCGTACGAGGTCAGTGAAAATTCACCTCGTGAAGATACGCGGCTCGGAGTGCGACTAACGTACGGTCTCGTCCGTCTGTCCACGCGGTCTCGTCTTGTCACGTCAACTGCGTCGGTGGAAAATAAACTGGCGTCGAGGGCCCCGAAAGGAAATTCTCGCTCACGTATGACGTGCTCGGGTAGCTCGCTATCGCCGTCTAGGAGACGCCCTAAGGCCCTGCGATCGTTATCTCGATCCTCACGGAGGGCCTGTGCCGCTCGCCACGCTAGTTCTAACTCGCGATAGTGTATGGATCGCGCCGCCGCTCTACTGAATAGCCACGATTCGTTTCTTATCGGTGTGCTATTGTCGTCGGACATTCGCTATCGTTAGTGCGCGTTTCGGTAATAGTGTTACCGGGGGCCTAATCAATTCGGGTTCGCGTGTCGTTTTTATTACAAGTTTTTTGGTATACAAAATAGTTTCGTGGACTTACATTACCGCGATGTATCGCCGCATGTTGTCCGTCGCTCGGCTGCTTGTGGCTGGTGCGTCACGTTGCGGTAGGTCGGTGTCGTTTTTAATAACACTGCTATCGCTGTTGTCCGATGCTATCTTCCTTCCTTGTCTCGGAGAATCAGCAGGTCGGCTTCGTTGCGCCTCGGGTGAATTGTCGCCCTGGCTTTAATGTTTCTCTTCGGCGGTTTTCTTCTGTGCGCTGAGTCCGTTAGGGAGCGTTTTTTTCTTTTCGGTATTTTTCGGCAGTGAATCCCACCGCTGCCACCAATTTGTTGTATCCCTGGTCTCGGGATACAGTGCGGGACCGCTGCCGATGACTCCTCGGGATCAGGTTTCCAAGAGATGCCGAGAGTTAATAACAAGAGATATATATTTATTCTTCCTGTACAGTTTTCGTTAGCGAACCCGAAAGATGTGTTACTACGTCTAGTTTGTAGTTTCGACGAGCGACATATACTCGTCGCTATTATTATTGATTATGAGCCCACTCGTTCTCTTTCCGCGGTCTTTATATACTCAGCCGCGGTCTTTATATACTTTATATACTTTCGGCTTGTTACCAAGGGATGTCACTCGCGGTCACGGGCCTTTGGCCCGTGCACTAGCTTAGCCAGCAATTGCTAGCTAGGCGCATTCCACCGGAAATCAGGAGATTTCGGGTGGCAAAATGAGTAACCGGATATGTAGCTCGGTGTGATGTCCGGTGTGAAGGCCGGTGCGATGCCCGGTAGCAAGGCCGGACGGTATCGTCGCGCGAGGTGTCACTCGACACCCTTCTCGTTATTACAAGTAAAGTTTGTGTGAGTGTCGCGCACTCACAACAAACTATATTATTATAATAATTATACTTTTAATAATTATTAATTATATTAGTTTTTAATAATTATGTTCATGTTTAAGTAATATATGAATGTATATATTATTTTGTTTTTTCGTTGCACTTGATTATATAAAAGTTTCTTTGTCACTTTTGAAACTTTTCAAATTTCATCTATTTTTATCATAAGGCCTGTTCTTCATCACTGCACTGCTGCGCTGATGCAGCTACCAAGAACAAACCTATATTTTAAGTGCAACGAGTGTATACTAGTTCAGTCACAAAGAACAGATTCGGCCTGTGATTGTTCCGCTCTTCCCACGCACGTGTTAGCGACTTGTGTAGCTGTTTTTTGAGAGAATAAACTCATTTTTGAGAAAATATAGGTATGTACATTATATAATATTATACATATAAGGAGTATAATAAGAAACAAGAAAAAGGAAAGCTAGTTTTAGAATAAATATAAGAAATAATATACCTGCACGGATAGCAATTTAACCAGCAGCCAAGCATTTATTTATCATACGCGCGAGACTACGCGCCTGCAACCACGTGCGATCGACACTCCAAGCGCACAACAAGATTTAAAAACTAATTAAAAACTGCGCCGATAAAAGTTAATTGTGCCTCCTGATCACGACATCCAGACTCCGTTCAGAGTCGAACTGTGTACACGCGCCGACCGCGTGGCAGACATTTTGGTCCTTCGAGCCGGATGGGTGATTGTGGCTGCGAGCGCGGGCAGTGATAGCTACACATATTAACCAGTAGATTGACAAAACACGCAGTGACAATTAAAAATCTGGAGAGAGTAAAACGTGATCTCCAAGAACGTTGACCGTGTCAAGTTCGGAAGTTACTATCCAGAAGGAGTGAAAGGCGGTGATCGTACCACGCGTACGCCGCGTGCCGCTTCGTGCCAGCTCCAAGAAGAGTTCCAAACTCAATACCAGCCGTAATGGAAGCGGCGCTCGCCGCGCAGCAAGCGCGGTTCTACACGGTATCCCGCGCATTAAGCAATTTCAGGAAGACAGGCAAGGACAACCTCACCGCCCCGTTAATTCGGCAGAGAATGTCAAAGCTGCAGTCCGTATGGGATCAATGCGTACAGGGACACGCCACTCTTTTGCAACTCTGCCCAGAATCCAAACGGGAAGAAGTCGACTACTTCAGACAAGAGTTGCTTAACGAACACGATCAACTATGCCAAACAGCGCTGGATTACATGCCAACTGCCTGAAGGAGATCGAACCATTCGTGAGTCCGAACAGGTCGATGAATTCGTTGGCTATCCACGCTGAACCGTCGGTATTATCGCTACGACATCTGCCACCAATGACGCTGCCCCCCTTTTTCGGACAGCCCGACGAGTGGGAGACATTTCGGGATCGGTTTCGCGCTATGATAATCGATAATCCCGAGCTTTCGAATTTCACATGCATGCATTTTCTAGTTTCTAGTCTGACGGGCAGCGTTCGCGATGCCATCGCCGGGATTACTGTCACGGTCGACAATTTCGCCGTCGCCTGGCAAACATTAACAGCGCGATACGAAAATAAACGGCGTCTCATCGAGGTTCATGTGTGTCGGCGCTTCTTGATCTCCCAAAAGTCGGTCGCGAGTCCGTGTCCAAGCTCCACGCGTTGCGCGATCGAGTCGAAAAATCACTCGCGGCACTCAGACGGTTGAATCGATCCGCGGACGACATTCTAAGCGACATATTAATTTATTTCGTGACGAGTAGGCTCGATCCAACTACGCGTCGAGCGTGGAAACTCAAAATCAAAACCCTCCAATGTACGAAGAACTGATTCGTTTTGTATCGTCGCGCGCGCTCGCCCTCGAAGAGCTCCATCCACGGAGTCCAATGAAGGAGACGCGCCGTTCCGCCGTTTGCGCGACTGCATCCGTTTCGACCTGTCTGACCGACTGCTCGATCTGTAAGCAGCGCCATTTCTTGTACAAGTGCCCGCAGTTTTTCAGCAAGAGCCCGAATCAGCGCCGCAATCTAATAAAACAATCAAAACGGTGTTTCAATTGTCTGAGCGACAATCATTCACCCAATGAATGCAAAAGTAGATTTTCATGCAGAAAATGTCAACAGAAGCACCATTCGCTTCTACACGTGGATTCACTTGACCGGGCCATAACTGATTCAACTGCTAGCACTTCGCAGTCGGTCGCCGATGGTCCGAGTGCCATCGCGCTAACGTCAGTTTCAACCTCCGCAGCTTCCGCGTCCGTGATATTACCCACAGCGCAGGTACTAGTCCACTCGCTGAGCGGTCGATCAGTGCCAGTTAGAGCCTTGCTTGACCATGGGTCGCAACTCACATTTATTTCCGAAAATGCTACGCAAACTCTGCGCTTACATCGGGCGCGCTCTAACACGTTAATTTCGGGTCCGAATTGCATGAACGCTAGAATCTGTCGCGCGACCGCATCGATTCGCATATCGCCTCGCGATCGCGTCGATCCTTCGTTCACTGCCGTCGCCTACATTCTCAAGTCTTTAACTAAGTATACATCTAACCACCTCTATCGCTGAGTGGAAACATCTTGAAAACTTGAATTTAGCTGATCCAGATCTTTCAAGCTCCGCTCCGATCGATCTCATTATCGGGGCTGATATTTACGATCGCGTTATAGTTAACGCTCAACACGGACCACCCGGACAGCCCAGCGCAATTGGAACTCACTTCGGATGGATTCTTTTCGGCTACTTCCACGTCCACACACGCGCCAATTTGCTCGCACTCCGCCGTCGCCCTCCACTGCTCATTGGAGCAAGCTATCCAGAAATTCTGGGAGGTCGAGGAAATTACGCCGCGACCGAGTCTATCCCCGACGACAAACTGTGCGAAGAGCATTTTCGCAAAACGCACTCACGCCTTCCGGACGGGCGCTACGTGGTACCGTCTTTCCTTTAAGGCCTCGCCGACTATCAAGATCGGAGACTCGCGCCGGATCGCCGAGCGAAGGCTGCGTTCGTTGGAGCGTCGTTTCCGAGGGAACCCCTCCCTAAAACAGAAATATTCCGAATTCCTCGCGGAATATGAAAACCTCGGTCACATGCGACAAGTATCTGTGGACAAGAATCCGGTGCAGAGTCCGATTGTGTACCTCCCGCATCACACAGTACTTCGTGCGTCCAGCTCCACTACAAAATTGAGGGTCGTGTTCGACACTTTGAGCAAGAGTTCTAATGGCGTCCCTCAACAATCACTTACTCGCCGGGCCTAAACTACAACTCGATCTCCCGGCCGTTCTCGTGCGATGGAGACAACATAAATACGTTTATTGTGCCGACATAGCTAAAATGTATAGGCAAATTTTAATTGACAAACGCGATCGAGATTATCAGAGAATACCATGGACGCCCGAGGAAACATCGGCTATTCAAAAATTCCAGCTACTCAACGTGACGTACGGAACGGCATGCGCCCCATTCCTCGCTCTCCGCGTCCTGCAACAATTACTCGACGATGAAGGGGCGGTCTTTCCGTTAGCTTCGCCGGTGTTGAAACATTACATTTACGTTGATGATGTATTATTCGGCGCTGGGGACATGCCTTCACTGCGTCACACCCGCGATCAAGTACGCGCATTATTGAGACGGGGTGGATTCGAGAAGTGGGCCAGTAATCGATCCGAATTACTGGCCGACATCACAGCTGACGGTCTGGCCTGCGACAACGTCTTGAAGGGCGACGATAACGTCTCTATCTTGGGGCTTTCATGGGGCCCAGCTCGAGACAGTCTCCAATTTAACGTGACCCTCCCGTCTACCGTGCCAAGGACAAAACGCGCCATTTTATCGACTATCGCGAAACTTTTTGATCCGTTAGGATTAGTAACCCGGTCATCATCACCGCCAAGGTCTTCATGCAGCAATTATGGCGCTTGAAGGTGGAATGGGACAACGAGCCTCCGCGGGAGAGCTTCGAGAAATGGACCACCATTTTCCAGACGCTTCCGCGCCTGAGGGACATGACGATACCCCGCTGGATGGGCCGCGACTCCGATATAGCTCACTGTGAGCTTCACGGCTTCGCCAACGCTTCTACGGTCGCCTACGCCGCGGCCGTGTATCTGCGTGTCGTGTCGGTTTCCGGAGTCGTCACAACCACGCTAATTTCTGGCAAGTCTAAGGTGACTCCGCTTAAGCCATTGACAGTGCCCCGCCCTCGAGCTCTCAGCCGCCGTCCTTCTGTCATGCTTAATCGAATTTATCCACACATCATTGTCTTTGGAAGCTGTTCCCTGTTATTGTTGGACCGACTCCACCGTTACTCTGGCTTGGTTGAACAAACCTGCATTGCATTGGAAGACTTTCGTGGCTCATCGCGTCGCAGACATTCAGACAAGACTGCCGACCGCCCAGTGGAATCACGTTTCAACGAGCGAAAACCCAGCCGACTGCGCCTCTCATGGACTCCTTGGGACCGACCTAGCCGACCATCCTCTGTGGTGGCGAGGATCTCCCTGGCTGAGTCTCGACGCTGCTAGCTGGCCCAGCTCGGCGTTGTCGCCACCTCGGGACACCGATTTAGAGTCAAAAGCACCATCGACCACTTGTCTACTTACGTGTTCCCCGGAAATGTGGAATCTCAGCGTTCGCTATTCGTGGTGGCTTCATTTAGTTCGAGTTACAGTCTATCTCATCAAATTCGATAGGAAGTGTAGGCGACTCTTTGACACGCCGAAGGATGGCTTAAGCGGCTCGTATTCCCTGTCGGCCAACGAGTTCCGTCTCGCACGCCTGTACTGGCTGAAAGAGATTTAGGCCGCTGTATTTCCTTCGGAGTTGAAGCGCCCTCAACAGGCCCAGCCGCTCTCCTCGAAAAGCTCCATCCTATCCTTGAACCCCTTCCTGGACGCCGATAAACTGATTCGCGTTGGCGCTGGTGGCTCAAACACGCTCCCTTCCCGCTTCGGTCCAAGCACCCCATTCTGCTGTCAGAGCATCATTTGTCGTTAGTCATGCTCATCATCCGAGCCGCGCACATCTCCGCATTGCACGCCGGTACGCAGCTCACATTGGCCAGCCCTCGGCAAGAATGTTGGATATTGCGAGCACGGAGCTTGGTCAGAACTGTGGTTCATCGTTGCGTCGTCTGCGCCAAAGAGAGAGAGAGCCACGGTATCCACCCAATTAATGGGTCAGCTGCCGGCAGCTCGAGTTTTAGCCCCGTCCGACAACCGTTCTTTTTTCCTTGATAGTTAATAAATAAGTAGTAAAAAATTAAATGTATTAAAATAATGAAAAAGGATAAATAAAAAAAAAGGTCGTATTTTCCAAATTGCCAAGATACCAAATGGTACGTTAATTTTCCAAATATTTCTTTTAATTGTCAAAGAAACAATTTTCAGATTATTTTCTATGTATGCCAAAGTGATCAATTCTTTCATACAAATACTTTTTTATTTGGAAATAATATACAAGAATTTTGGACATGCTTTTTATTTATATTTTGATATCATCAATCTAAAATTTACCAAAAATATTCGGAATAATAATTATGTTGACATTTTCATTTTTTTTAGTTTAATACGTTTTTGGTTATGTAACCACATTTTAATCATAGGCACGCTTCTTCGTCCTAACAAATCATGATGCTTTTTAACAAGTTTTCCAATTTCATTAAATGAAGGTAATTTGTTGTCATTAGAATTTATATAACATCCAAAGGCGTCGAGAACACGTTTTTCATCTTGTGTCCAACGATTACGGCTAAACACTAAAAATATCAAAATATTTAATATTTATTAATTTATACAATTGTTTCTAAAGCTTCATATGTAGTATATAATCTACAGTTTATTAAATGTATATTTTATATAAATATATTTTAAAATATATTTTCTATTTACTCTTTATTTGTTGAGAATTTGGTCGTTTTTTAATTCGTTTTTCATTTATATTAAAATTATTTAAATCATTTTACTGCATATTATTATCTGAGAAATTAATATCTGAGGATGCATCAGATTCATTAATACCTATAATAATAATTGTTAGATTTACAATTGATATTTCTATTTTCATTTTATACTGAAAACTTTTAAGTTTTTCATCATAAAATGTGTATTTTATTGATTAAATATATTATTAAATAATAAATTTAAAATAGCCTTAAATATAAGATTGACTATTGATTAAATATCGCTCCAAATTAAAGGAACTTATATGACTTCAATTTTAACACAAATTATCGCATTTTTTGATGACTATTAAGGTATAAAAGAAAATTTAATTTTGAATTATAAGAGAATAAAAGAATCAAAACCTTGTTGAAAATCTAGAATTATTTATCCAGGTTCGTCCATTTCCTTACAAATTTCATCATCATCATTAGATGTCTCCATTGTGCCTTCATTCTCTGAGGATTCACAGTAAGATTCATTACTATCACTTTCATCCTTACCAATTCCTTGTGCTGCTTCCAAATATTGAGATATTTCAAGAATTTCTTTTTTTATAATAGGTTTTCTATAATAGTGAGTGAAATGAATTTTATCGGCCCATAAAATTTGCAAGTGTCGAAATTTTATTTTCAGATAAATTGTAATTAATACATGTTGTTGCTATATGCTTCCGTAATTCAGTTGCATGAAGAGTCTCTGGTTTTTCTGCGCCACTGTCTATTGCATATTGTCGTAATAAATCACACGCTCTAAGATATCTGCATTTATTTTTTTCTAACGAAGGAAGACCAAATAGGTAAGGATTTTTTTAAGAGACTTTCGCAGCTTTTCTATGTTTTAAAATCATTTCGATGCAATTTCCTAATTCTTTTGTTAATAAAACTGGTACCGTTCGTCTGAGTTTTCCTCTTAAGGTAAAACGAACAGATCTATTAGCTATCTCTTTGGCACGTTCTGAAAGTGCTTTATACATATCATTTGTTTGATAATTGATTCCTTGATAAGCTTTATAATCTTCAATATGTGCTCTTTGTATTTCTCCAGCTCGACGACGATTAAATACTTGTATTGAAGTTAAAGTTGCTTTTATAAGTGAAAGCCATGCATCATAAGAAAACTTTTCTTTTAAGAAATTGTAACGAGCCGTTTCTCCGCAGCCGTTAAGGCACTTTGTTATCAGGCCGTTACCCTCCTACCTCGCGTAGTCCCCTCCGCTTATCTCGTCTTCCCGCACGTCTCCGCTCCTCTTGTCACCAAACGGGGGCTATAAAAGCCCTCCGCTGGTGATAAGAGAGCAGATCTCCCCGGTCTAGCGAAGTGAGCCGACCGATCCTCTCAGCATATTGAACTGAGATTCCCAGTGCACGAAATGAGTGCCGACATAACTTCGACCCGGCTTCCTTGTCAGCGCGCACTGAGCGCTTCCTCGCGCCACATATTGAGTGGCAGAACACCGCCCCGCTCGTCACCCGGATCCCGCGCACTGAGTGACCGATCCTGACACCGTGCACGGAGACCCCGTATTGAGGGGAAACCGGGTCACGGAAGATCATCCACGCGGGATGACTTCGTATACAACAGCTGATCGCCGTGACAGCTGATCGTCGTGACTACCGAGTCGAGTTCCGCGCCGCACCGCGCAGCCGCGCACCGCCGCAACCAATGAGAGCGACGCGCCGACCGACTCAGCGAATAAGAGTGCCGCACCGTACCGCGCAACCGCGACCAATCCGGCCATCGCCGCAACCGACACGAACGCCGCCTGTAGCTGTACCGCCACGAGCGCTGCCATTACCGAGACCGGCCACTACCGCCAATCGGCGTACCGATCGACCGACGCACGGGCCGTACGCCCGCCGCAGCCAATCCGGCATCGAACTACCACGTGCACATGCGCACCGCGACACACGTTGCCAACAGCGAATCTTCCGCACCTCGCACCGCGAGATATTAGATTAAGCACTGTATGGGTGCGGTCCAGTTGCTACTTTTAAATGCTGCCAATGCTTTCGCTTCCAACGCTATCATAAAACGGTCCACTAGCGTTATGAACGCTACCAACGCTATGCAAGTGGACCGGATAGAGCGCATTGGTAGCGAGTAGCAAGCGTGTTTCGGACGTGTAAATATAGGCTGTGTTTTAAAATTGCTGTCAGTACTGAAAATTTATAGTTTCTGTTACATACACTATAGATTTTTAGTACTGACAGAAATTTTGAAACAGCCATATTCGGACGAGTTTTATTGCAAAAAAAATTTAAATCGGACATGAAAATGGATTTACCAAGTTTGACATGTATGTCAAATATTTATTGCAACGTTCCATCTTACTTACACGATGATGAAGATTTTGAAATAATGTTGGCAGTTTATTTATCAAATCACAAAAGATGTCGAAATAACATACCTAAAATTAAAGGTTATGTTGAACACATCGTCCCGTCTCTTACTGCAATACAATTTAAAAGTCATTTCAGGTAATAAACATAAAGTAACATTTTTTTTATGTATGTACATACTATAATAGAAACAAAATATTTATAAAGTTTCTTATTGAATGTTTTCTAGCGAGTTACACAAATGACACAGTGTAAAACAGTGAATTATTTTATTCTTGTTGTCTTACAGAATGAACAAGAATGAAGTAATTTACTATGTTATATTGTGTTAATAGCTGTAATTTGTTAGAAATCACCTATCCCTTATTTTTTATTTTCTATTTTTTTAGACTGTTGCCACAAACATTTGAATTTGTTTTGGGAGAAATTGCAGAAAGACTACAGAGAATTGCAAGTGGTAATCAAATGATACCACCAGAGAAACAACTTTTAATTGCTTTGTGGCGTATGGCTACACCAGATTCTTACAGGTATAAATAATTATATTGATATTACTAATAAATTTTATTGTTAAATTAGTAATTTAATAATAAATATTACTATTAAATTAGTAATTTTTAAATTTATAATTAAATTATGATCTCTTTCCACATGCACAAGCTTATGAATTAATCAATTTATTTTAGGTCAATACTAAATTTGGTGTAGAAAAAGCTACTGCTATAAGAGCAGTACGACGAGTAACAAAAATATTATGTCATCTTGCACCAAAATTTATACAGTGGCCAAAAGAAACAAGGGCGATAGAAATAATGCAAGGTTTTGGTGTTTTTCCGCGAACTATTGGAGCGATTGATGGCACGCATATCAATGCTGCTCCTAAAGAAAATCCCGAGGCTTACATAAATAGGAAAGGCCGTTATTCTATCCAAGCACAGGTTTTTAATTTTTTATTTTTGTTTAATTTATTTTTTTATTCTTTTAATTCTAAAAGAATATTTACATAAATTGCAATTATTAATGTATTATATTATTTGATTTGGTTAATTATGTATGGCAACGAAGAAAATTGATTAGTTCATAAGTTTGTGCATAAGGAAAAAGATCAATCAATTTTCTTATGCATACGTTAATGCACTTATGCAAGTTTGTCTGAATATATTCTAAAGGCGCATCTTCTTTACGGCACATAATATATTCTAAAGGCGCATCTTCTTTACATAATGCTTTATTCAGACTGTTTGCAAGGTTTTGTGCAACAAATTGGTAGACGGAATGATAATCATTTTGTCTGCCAATTTACTAGTACACTACGCGTCAACGATTTATTCCATTCTCTTAGCGAGTTTATATAGGATATGTTACATATTCTATGTAAATTCGCTAGGGGAATGGAACAAACTGTTGACGCGCAGTGTACAGGAACCTGTAAACAATTCAGCGAGAAAAAAAGCATCGTGTGTCATAGGCATAATATAAATTATTAATAATTTTTGTTTGCAGGTAGTTTGTGATCATAAGCGTCTCTTTACACATGTGTATGTAGGGAACGTAGGTTCTGTACATGATGCACGTGTTTAGATTATCAGGCTTGCAAAACTACATTTCAGACCCGGCAAAATTTCCTTGCGAAAGCCATTTAATAGGAGACGCTGCGTATCCCCTTTCAAAACGGTTAATAGTGCCATACACCGACAACGGGCATCTCACACAACGTCAAAAAAATTATAATTTTTGTCTTTCGTCTTCTCGTATGACTATTGAAAGAGCTATTGGCTTGCTGAAGGGACGCTGGAGAAGCCTCCTTCATCATTTAGCTATGGGATCTGTCGAGCACATTCCTTATCATTTTCTCGCATGTTGTGTGCTACACAACATATGTTTGATAAGAAATGATGATCTAGAGATAATAATAAATAATGAGGAACCAGCATATCCTTTACAATTAGAAATGGGAGGACACAATAGAGGTGAAGCAGAGGCAAAAAGAGATTTAATATGTCACACTCTTCGTATGAGAGATGTATAATATGCACACACACACACACACACACGCACGCACGCACGCACACACACACACACGCACACACACACACACACACACACACACACACACACACACACACACTCACACACGCACGCACGCACGCACACACACACACACACACACACACACACACACACACACACACACACATATATATATACACACATATACCAGGTCTGTAACTTTAAAATGCGGGTTTTTTTAATAAAAATACGCAATAATTTAGAAAAAATGGAAAAATATATTTTATTCAAAATATCGGCCCTCGCTTTCTACACATTTTTGCCATCTAGTAGGCAAATTATGGATGCCATTCCAAAAGAATTGAAAGTTGCGCAAGCCAAACCAGTCGTCGATCCATTTTTGGACGTCTTCATAAGAATGGAAATGCTGCTCGGCAAGTGAGTGTCCCATAGATGAAAACAGGTGGTAGTCGGAAGGAGCAAGGTCTGGTGAGTACGGCGGGTGAGGTAATATTTTCCATCCAAGTGCTGCCAGAGTGTTTTTAACCAGTTTTGCTGTGTGACTGGGTGCGTTGTCATGCAGCAAAATCACCTTCCCATGCCTTTGAGCCCATTCTGGTCGTTTTTCGACCAACGCATAATTCAAATTGATCATTTATTGTCGGTAGCGATCAGTATTAACTGTTTCGCCAGGTTTCAGCTTGCAATTCGGTGTCTTCAAATTTTTTCGGTCGATTTTCACGTTCTTTGTCACTGACATCAAAATCACCACTTCTGAATTGTTTAAACCACCGTTCGCAAGTATCAACAGATAGAGTATGTGCACCGTATGTTTCCACAAGTATTCGATGTGCTTCCGCTGCTTTTTTCTTCTGATTGAATAAGAAAATCAGCACGTGCCGCAAATGCTCTTTGTTCGGCTCAAAACTCGACATGTTTACCACCGAAAAAAAAAATGCTACTAACACTTAAACGTTTAAACAAATATGGCGTTTTGAAGCTAACTATCATAACTACAAAATGACATATTGGTTATGACACCAGCATCTATAGGCTTTGTGCTCCATCTCTTGGAAAAAAACCCGCATTTTAAAGTTACAGACCTGGTATATATTATTTGATCGCACTTTATACATTTCTGTTATAAACATTAATCAAAAGTGTTATGTATTATTGGAAAACATACGTAATAATTAAAATTAATATGAGGAAGTACAATACATTTGCTGCTAATGAGATTAATAGGCCATATTTTTAAATCACTTAAATCTTTGAGAACATATATATTTATTAATGCTGAATCGCATGGATATGAATATAACGACGAATAGTTAATAAATTGTTTTTCAATAAGAAAAACATGGCCTGTTGTTGTATGATATTGTGTACTTGTATTACTTTTGTATCGCCTTTCAAACTGCAATAACAATCAGATATGCTGTAACGGTTAATATATAATGATACATCTTTAAAAATGATTTTTGTATATTGTTTGCATTCATAAAGATTACAATTAAGTAAAAGTCCTTTTTTATGCTCTATGGCTAGAGAATATTCATTTTTCTTAGAATCCAATAAATGTAATTTGGATTCTAAAAAAGAAAAATTAAATTCTTGCAGTCGGTAATGTATTTGCTGCAATGGTCTACTAAAAGATCTTATTAATTTTTTTAAACGGCCAAGATAATTTTCAAACGGAAAGGCCGAATAGTTGTCTAAAGGACCATATATCTCTACATCGTCACATACATGTGCCAAAAGATGAACATTGTATACAGCAAATTCTAAGCCATACAAATCATTTTTACTAAGCTTATAAAATTTAGTAGACAATTTCTAGCAAATGCGACTCCAAAATTATTAACATGTTTTTGCGATATTAATATGGAAACTGCAACATGCAATAATAGAAAATTTCCATAAACAGCTATATCTAAAACATTTTTTAGAATTAACGGACCAACGTAAATCAAGAAAGTTCTAAACTCTGTCGCTTTCCAAAGTGCTAACTTATTTAGTGATCGAGGTTTTTTATTAAATTCTGATGGAAAAAATTTTTGTAAAGGGCATAGCGGAATAAGCAGGTGAAATCTGTCCCCGCACTAATCGAGCTCAAATTGATATCATTAGTTGGCACCCTTGAGATGTAAAACTTCCCCAAAAATTAGCCAATCGGAGTGGTGTACAAAATCCGATCGTCATTCTCCACGTGGTGCAGATCAGGTCACTTTGATGACAACGGTATGATTAAGTTCAACACGAATAAAATCAATGTGCAATATCATATTGATACTCAAAATTTATGATATTAAAAAAATACCGTATTTATTTGCTAAAATACCCTAAAATGCAGTGCAAATTTCAAACTCGTGTGCAATCAACAAAAAACATCGTATCGACATGTATTTTTTTTAATTGCTTAGAAAAGAATGAACTTTAAGAATCTTGATTAATATTAGCGAAATTTTAACGAGAAACTTGTGAAAAATGATAACAAACTTTTACTTTTTTCAATTAAAAAAAACATGTTTCGTTTTCATGCGGTACAAAGGGTTCGCACTTAACAAATCAAATTTTCGCCTAAAGATTCTTAAAGTAGAGTCTTTGCCCTTTAATTTAAAAAAAAGTACATGTAATTTGAATGATTTTTCGCAAAATTGCATCACTTTGAAAATTGCTTAAAAATCGGTCAAAATTTTTGTCTCGTTTTTTTTTTGCGTCAGTGTAATAATATAAAATATAATAACACATATAATATTTTCAGGACGTCTGCAGTTGCATCTCACATTATCTTTTTGGCGAGTGGACTCACATTAAAAAAGCACCCCGATGATAGATAATGTGAGAGGCAAGGAAACTCACATTAAAAAAGCACCTCGATGATACATAATGTGAGAGGCGAAGGGACTCACTTTAAAAAAGCACCTCAATGATAGATAATGTGAGAGGCGAGGGGACTCACTTTAAAAAAGCACCTCAATGATAGATAATGTGAGAGGCGAGAGGACTCACTTTAAAAAAGAACCTCGATAATAGATAATGTGAGAGGCAAAGAAACTCACTTTAAAAAAGCACCCCGATGATAGATAATGTGAGAGGCGAGGGAACTCACATTAAAAAAGCACTCCGAGCATATGGAATTTAAAAACGTACTGCAATCTCCTCGTGATAAACTGCAGAAACGATAAGTTTTATAGGCTAACTGCAGACGTCCTGAAAATATTATATGTGTTATTATAATATATTTTATATTATTATATCATAATTTTTCCTGGCAACTAAACATTGCAACACTGCAACTAGTATGTAAGTTCAACGTGACAACAATCGCCATGCGCCGCGGCACGGTCGCTCATCGACATATAAAATGAACTGAGCATTGCGATGGGCAAGCGCGCGCCTGCTTTAGAGTGAGAGGTACTACATCTGAGGCCTATGTTTGTCTCTCTTGCAAGCTTCTGATTTGTTATTTCGTCCTGGAAGGGGACGAAATAACAAATCAAAACCTCTCACTCTAAAGAAGGCGCGCGCTTGCCCATCGCAATGCTCAGTCCATTCTATATGTCGATGCGGTCGCCCAGCCGGCGCGACGCGGCACAACGGCGCGGTGTGAATTATTATTTTTAACCATGTTCCATCACTCCGATTGATTTGAAAAAAATATGTGTTAAAGAAAAAAATCTAGAGATGTTTTTGTGAAAATATAAAAGTGATATCTCAGAACTATCACCTCCAAAAAAATTTATAAAGAATTCAAAAATTTTTTATTGGGTTTTTTTTATCACAAAAATTACTTAAAATTTTCTTAAACTTGTTTAAACGATGTTTACAACATATATTTTTTTCATTAAAATCTGTCCAACCATTTTCGAAAAAAACCACTTTCTTTATTTTTCTTTCCCCCTCCATAACTCCCCCAAAAAATGCAATTTTGTAGCTAATTTTTGGGAAAGTTTTACATCTCAAGGGTGCCAACTAATGATATCAATTTGAGCTCGATTAGTGCGGGGGCAGATTTCACCTGCTTATTCCGCTATGCCCTTTACAAGTCGTTGCGAGATCTCTTGAACTTTACTATGACATAATTTAGTTGCTAGTGGCCCTCCAGTCCACATTGTTAGTAATTTTTTTGTTACTCCTAGACAAATGTTATGCATGTAGTCTGTAGGAAATTGTTTAACTAAGTCTATGGGCAAATTTAAAAGAGGAGATTGGCCAAGATGATGATCATCGTCAGTTTGTTGTCTAAATGAATCGTTTGTACGTTTTGAGGCCGTTTCATTCGGGAAAATAACTTTGTTTTTAAAATATTTTCCAACTTCAACGCATTTATCGCATGATGAGTAACCCGTGTGTGTTTTTGTACATTTTAAAAAAGCACAAGCAGGTACATCACATATGAAACTATGAACTTCAATCTTTTTTTTTTCGTAAAAAATAAACCCATTTTTTAGTATATCATTTAATTCACTTATAAAATCCTTTAAAAAAAAGATTCAAAGTTTTCGGCTTCGATGTACCACAAACAATTGATACAACAAATGGAACACTACGTTAATTTTTTATTTGCCCTAGAATGGGCCATAGTTGTAATTTATTACTTTTAAACAAAGGGATATTGAATGCGATTGCGCCGATTATGTCGGCGCGAGTGCCGGAACCGCCCAGCGCTGAGCGCGGAGTGCGTGTCGTGTGACTTCGGAAATTCACTCGAAGATGAAACTAGATGAGGTGGATCGTAAATGACACACTGACAGGTCAACTTTACAAACTTTATTAAATGTTTCACCTCTCACTTAACAAATACAAAAAGTGCACGCTCGCCCGAAACTGAGAGTGAGATTCAGACGTACGCGAAGACAACGAAATGTGAGCGATCGGAAATCTTCCTTGCACGATGATAGGCTGCCGAAGAGAAGGGCGCGTCGGAAATCTTGGTAAGCGTGGCGATGCACGCTTTCGCGACGGATATCTTGCGATCGCGATCGACGGAAATCTTGCCGCGCAGCAGCCGTGCAATCACGAACGCGACGTCGTCAACCAGTTAATGAGATGGTCGTACTGTCGATATCTCTGCTTGATCTCTCAACTCGCGATTGAGCGCAAAATATTACACTAAATGAGCAATTAATCGAAAAACAAAGCGAACTTCGACGTATTTCGACGCACCGCGATCCCGAGATAGAGAGAAACAGCGCGGGATCGTGAATACTTGAAATTTGAATGAATTGCGCGAAGCGCGAAGAATGATCTTGGCGGGCGGTAGCAGACGCAAAAATGGCTGCGGAGGCTCGCTCCGAGAAATCGGGCGCCTCCACACTATCCGATCAAATCGCTTACAGTGCGTGGCGATCACTCACCACGCAGCTGATCAGCGGAGGACCACGCGATCCTCCATCGAGAGGATCACGCGGACCTCCACCGAGGTGCATGAAGCTCAGAAACTGCGGTTCGAGACGGCCAGCGTGATATTATTGTGTCCCCGCTCGTCCGCTGCTAAATCTTATTGACATGCTGTGAACATGCCGTCAGCAAGAATTCAAGGGACGGAATTCAAGGGACGGAAAATTTGAAAGGGAAAATCGAATCCCGAACATACCGGCCGCCTTGAAACGTTCGTTTCAAAATTTCGCGAAACAAATCTCGATCAATGAGAACCGGCGGATTAAACAATCGAACAGTACTTAAAACTAAAGCACAAAAAAGCGCAACTAATTCTAGACTTAAGCTATCGGAAATGAACGCTACGATAAACAATATTAATGACAATGCAAAAAAGGAACATAAAAAAAAAATCTTGCTCGTGAAACGCACTTATTCAACGTCGGCTTGTGCGGCGCTTTTGATCGGCAACGGGCATAGCTTTACGATCGGGCGCTTGTATTCCGAGGTCGCGGTCCGCACAGTGATGACCCGCGTTAGCCCGTCCGAACCGGGGTGACAGCGGATGACTCGGCCGAGCTCCCAGTTGCAGGGAGACAAGGTAGAGTTACGTAGAAGAACGAGTTGCCCGAGTTCCACTGACGCCGTCGGATGTCGCCATTTGCCGCGCTGCTGCAGCGTATTAACGTAGTCGCTTGCCCAAAGTTTCCAAAACCGTTCGGTGATTTGGCGAATGAGTTGCCAACGCGACAAGCGATTCTCATTGAGCTTCAGCAGCGACGGTTCCGGGGGCACGGTGATCGCGGATCCGATCAAAAAGTGGCCCGGCGTCAGACTCTCGTAGTCATCAAGAGAATCCGACAACGGTGCGATTGGACGCGAGTTTAGACACGCCTCGATCTTGCAAAGAAGAGTCGCAAACTCCTCGAACGATAGAGTGGCTTCCCCCAAAACCCGACGGAGGTGATGTTTCACGCTGCGGACGCCCGATTCCCACAGTCCTCCGAAATGAGGAGCAGAGGGGGAGATAAAATGCCATAACACATTATCGTCCGCGGTTTTGTTTAAGAACTCGAAATCGCGAATCGACGACTGATAGGCGATCCGGAGTTCTCGGTCAGCGCCAACGAACGTCGTTCTATTGTCTGAATACATCGATTGCGGCAGACCTCGACGCGAACAGAATCTTAGATACGCGTTGAGGAATGACGGAGTGGAGTAGTCCCCGACTAATTCGAGGTGAATGGCTCGAGTAGCCATGCAAATGAATAAGGTAATATATGCCTTTCGTGACTGGATTCCGCGACCGGCGGATGCGCGGAATTTAACGGGCCCAGCGTAATCGATCCCGCAATGCGCGAAGCTGCGAGGCGGAGGCGACACACGCACCTTAGGGAGATCGCCCATCAACTGCAACGGGGTTGCAGCTCGTTCGCGACAACATTTTATGCACGCGTGTATGACCGCCTTCACTAAACTCCGAGCGCGCACCACCCAAAATTCTTGGCGGATAATACTTATTGTGAGTTGCGGGCCCCCGTGCAAGGCTCGCATATGAGCTTGCAAGATAATGAGTTGCACGAGAGGGTGTGAAGCTAATAATATAGGATGTCGCACCCGGTATAGAAGGGGAGCGTAACGCAAACGACCCCCCACACGAAAGATCCCTTCCTCGTCGAGAAACGGCCCAAGGGCGACAATCGAACTTTTCGGTGAGATGGTCTGACCTTTGGTTAGCAGACGCATCTCGTCCGTGAACAGCTCTGCCTGGATTCGTTTTATCCAGAACGTTCTGGCGAGATTGCAATCGTTTGACGAGAGAGCGACACCCGTGAGAGCTACCGGGTGAGTCGAAGCGTTCCGAACGCGACAGGCGGTTATAAATTTGAAAATGTACGCCGTTACGTGAATTAATTTAGGCCACGACGAGTATCGGGAAGCAAGATCCCATTGATCTGCGGGCTCAGAAATAAGAAGTGCAGTAATTCGCTCTTCGGTAAGAGCGTCAGCAGAGCGAGGGACAGGCTCCGGAGGCCAATTCTCCCTGTTGAATTGAAGCCAGGGTGGGCCCTGCCACCACAACGAATGATCGCGAAGCTCGTCGCCGGGTAGTCCTCGCGACGCGCAATCCGCGGGGTTGTCTAGCGTAGGCACGTACCGCCACTCAGCGTCCGGCAATCGCGATTGAACGTCTTGAACTCGGTTGGCGACAAACGTTTTCCACCGAGATGGGTGAGCACGTACCCAGGCGAGGACGATCGTAGAGTCAGTCCAGCAAATACAAGGAGTAGCCCGGTCAGCGAGAGATTTGCGAACGAACTGCATGAGACGAACTAGAAGTACAGCAGCCGACAATTCAAGTCGCGGGATAGTAAGGGGGGCAATCGGCGCCACCCTTGATTTGCCAGCAAGCAAAAAAAGCGTAGTATCGCCAGAGACGGTAACGACCTTCAAATATACAGAAGCCGCGTATGCGAGATTAGACGCGTCGGCGAAACCGTGGAGTTCCGCATGTACGATATCCGCGTGGACGCCCGACCATCGCGGAATTTGAATATCGTTGAGTTTTGAAAATTGAGCGTAGAGTACCTTCCACTGTCCGAGTAGAGGCTCCGGAATGTCCCCATCCCACGAGGTTTGGAGACGCCAAAGTTGCTGCATAAGAATTTTAGCGGTAATGGTGACAGGCGTAACCCAGCTTAATGGATCGTACAGCTTAGCGATCGTGGAAAAAATCGCGCGTTTACTTCGAGGCAAAGCATCTGCGAGAGTTACCTTGAACTGAAAAACATCGCGCGAGGGATTCCATACGATACCGAGGATTTTAACACTGTCATCAATCGCGATTTGTTTGTCGCAGGCCAAACCATGATCCTCAGGATCAATGTCGGCAAGGAGCGCAGGAGAATTACTCGACCATTTACGCAACTCAAAACGACCGCACCGCAACAGAGATACGAGCTGAACGCGGACCGTCCGCAGATGAGTGAGGTCATCCCCGCCGAATAATACATCGTCGATGTAAATTTGATCGCGCAAAATCGGAGCCACGAGCGGGAACCGATGTCCTTCGTCGTCGACCAGGCATTTGATTACGCGCAGCGCAAGAAATGGAGCGCATTTCATCCCGTAAGTGACAGTCAGCAGCTGATAGTCAAGGGGCTCCGCGAGATCGTCATTCCACAAGACGCGCTGATAATCGACGTCGCGTGGATCAACCAAAATCTGGCGATACATCTTAGCGATGTCCGCCGAATAGACGTACTTAAAATGATGCCATTGCAATATGACGGTAGGCAGATCCGTCTGCAGTTTCAGCCCGGCAAGCAAAAATTCATTTAGCGACGATCCGTTCGATGTACGGTTCGACGCATTGAAAACGACGCGCAAGTGTATCGTGACACTATCCGCCCGGAATACCGGATGATGCGGGATGTACACGCGTTGATCAAGTGAACCCTCAGTGACGGACGCCCGACGCATGTGCCCGAGCTCCTCATACGTACGCATGAAGTCATCGTATTCGCGCTTGAGTGCGGGCTGCGAGCGGAGCCGCCGCGATAACGAATGATACAGACGTTCGGCAGAAGGGCGCGTACAGCCGATATCAATCGGAGGGCCCTGTCTGAAGGGCAGTCGTACAATATACTTGCCGTCCGAACATCGCGAATGAGTAGCGCGAAAATGAGATTCGCATTGATCGTCTTGCGGAGTGAGAGCATGAGCGTGAGGGAGTTCCTCAATCTCCCAAAATCGTCGTAGCTCTTCATCGAGAGACGGAGAGGGCGAGCAATGATGCGCCGCGACGTGAAAAGAAGAGAGCGAAACATTTGAATTGTTGATCGCTTCGCCGGGCGAGCGCGAATCGGGCGCGAGCGGCCCGGAGACTATCCACCCGAGAATTGAGTTTTGCGCGACGGGTTGCCCGCGCTCTCCTCTCCGAACTCCCTCCTGAATTAAATCGCCGTATACGTCCGCACCGATTATAACGTTAATCGGGTCGGAGCTTGTCGGGTCAGCATCCGCCCATTTAATACCGGACAGGTGCGTAATCGTCGCAAGATCCGACATGCGTTTTGGCGCGTATGAAGTAAGAGAACTCAAAATGAGCGCGGTCGTCGACAGAGACGGGGAATCTGAATCGCGAGAAGAGATAAGAATGGAGGTAGCATGTCGAACAGTGCCGACGTCGATGCCACCGACGGCCGAAATTGCGACCGACATTCGGATCCGCTTCGCACGCAATAATTGAGCAAAATTCTCCGATATGAATGTGGCTTCGGAACTCTGGTCGACCAGAGCTCTTGAACGGAACGGCCAGACACGGTCCGAATCCTGACCCACGTGGTCGCCAAAAGAATTTGTGATTTGAGGCTCGACGTTGTAAACGCGAGCATAGAGTGTACTTCGCCCGCAGCGGCGGACGAAGTCGAAGGCTGCGCTTTGCGCACGGCGACGGCGTTAGAGTCAGAACTCGAATCCGCGTCACTATGTAGCATCGAATGATGTCGATGAGCGCATGACCGACAACTATATTTACTATTGCATTCCGGAGCTGCGTGACGGCTGCTTAAACAATTAAAGCAGCGTTTGAAGCGTTTGACCATTTCGCGTCGCTGATTTACATTTTTTGTTATAAAGTCAGGGCACGCATTCAAATAATGACGGGCCTTGCACAAGGGGGAAGCCGACGCTGCGCCGTCGAACGTGGTCGCGACGTGAACGCGCGAAGACGCCGCAGGTTTCGACGACTTCGTAGCGGAACTCAACGCGCATTCTTCCAACGCGCGGATGCGATACGTCAGAAATTGATTTAGCGCCTCGTAAGTCGGCGGCGCGTCGACGCCACTCGTATGAAGAGTCCACCCCTTACGCGTGATCGGATCCAAGCGATTCGACATAAGATGGACAAGCATATCATCCCATAGATCGCTCGCAGAGCGATTAAGTTTTTCTAATGACGCGAGCGCGATATTTACTTTGTCGCATTGCGATTGGAAATCGGACGCGGACTCACGAGTCAGAGTCGGCAGGCTGAGCAACGTCGATAGAAGAGACGAAAGCGTTCGTCTTTTACTCTCGAATCGCGCCGCTAGCGTCTTCCACGCAGTATTAAAATTATTTGCAGTAATTTTAATCTTACTAATACACTCGAGTGCGGGACCCTTCAATGACGACGAAAGATAATGCATGCGGGCAAAATCCGTAATATTTTTATTCTGAATTATTAGCGAAGTGAAACGATCGCGGAAAGTTTCCCATTCCGCGTAGTTGCCGTCGAACGGTGGCAATCGAATGGTCGGCAAACTTAAGACAGACAACGCGGACGCGTCAGAAGACGTTGTCATATGTGTGCTCTCGACTGATTGGTTGTGACTCACGACCGGATCGAGCTCCTCCAAGCACTCCGTCCAACGCCAGATTGTACGCCTTCTCAGTCTTGTCGAAATGACCTTTGGCGAAATATTCTGTGGAAGCCTAGGTGGAAGCCGGAATCGCTTGCAGGAGAATTCCATGATTTTTTCGATACGGGCGCCAATTGTCCTTGAGAGTAGCGATTCGTGAGCGAATCTTTGCCGCTGTCAGATTTCCTTTGCCAAGCCTTTTGAAGTTATCCAGTGCTCTCTGGATCGAGTGCTGCAGCACCAACTGATTGGAGAGTATCTCCGACATGATGTGAGCGCGAGTTGCACCTCACCAATTTCAAATAGCACTAAACACACTCACGATCCGGCTCGAAGGACCAGCAAATGAATGCGATTGCGCCGATTATGTCGGCGCGAGTGCCGGAACCGCCCAGCGCTGAGCGCGGAGTGCATGTCGTGTGACTTCGAAAATTTACTCGAGGATGAAACTAGATGAGGTGGATCGTAAATGACACACTGACAGGTCAACTTTACAAACTTTATTAAATGTTTCACCTCTCACTTAACAAATACAAAGAGTGCACGCTCGCGCGAAACTGAGAGTGAGATTCAGACGTACGCGAAGACGACGAGATGTGAGCGATCGGAAATCTTCTTTGCACGATGATAGGCTGCCGAAGAGAAAGGCGCGTCGGAAATCTTGGTAAGCGTGGCGATGCACGCTTTCGCGACGGATATCTTGCCGCGCAGCAGCCGTGCAATCACGAACGCGACGTCGTCAACCGGTTAATGAGATGGTCGTACTGTCGATATCTCTGCTTGATCTCTCAACTCGCGATTGAGCGCAAAATATTACACTAAATGAGCAATTAATCGAAAAACAAAGCGAACTTCGACGTATTTCGACGCACCGCAATAGGCACTCGCGATCCCGAGATAGAGAGAAACAGCGCGGGATCGTGAATACTTGAAATTTGAATGAATTGCGCGAAGCGCGAAGAATGATCTTGGCGGGCGGTAGCAGGCGCAAAAATGGCTGCGGAGGCTCGCTCCGAGAAATCGGGCGCCTCCACACTATCCGATCAAATCGCTTACAGTGCGTGGCGATCACTCACCACGCAGCTGATCAGCGGAGGACCACGCGATCCTCCATCGAGAGGATCACGCGGTCCTCCACCGCGGCGTCTAGTTTTTTGGAATCGGGTAGAATTTCGTCCTCGGTGATTACGTGGCCTAGGTAGTTCACCTCCTTGCGCATGAACTCGCACTTCTTCGGCTGGAGTTTCAAGTTACTGTCTCTCAACCGTGTCAACACAGCGGCTAGCCGTTTGTAATGCTCGCTCAGGCTCGGCCCGTAAATAACAATATCGTCTAAATATATTAGACATTTGAGACCTTGTAAACCCGTTAAAACTGAGTTCATTAGGCGTTGGAACGTCGCAGGGGCATTCCTTAATCCGAACGGCATTCGATTGAACTCGTAATGCCCGTACGGTGTGGAGAATGCCGTCTTCCCCTTATCTTTTTCTGCTACTGATATCTGGTGATATCCTGCAGCGAGATCGAGCGTGGTGAAATACTTTGCATTTCCGAGTTGATCCAATTTATCTATTATGTTTGGGATCGGAAAAGAGTCCAATCGTAATTTCGTTAAGTTTTCGGACATCTACCACTACTCGGAATCTCGGTTTTCCTTTAGCGTCAGGTTTTTTCGGGACGACCAGTAATGGTGCGTACCATTGGCTTTTGCTTTGGCGGATTATTCCTTGTTCCAGCATTTCACGGATTTATTTATCTACTTCCGTTTTTTGTTTTTCGGGCAGTCTGTATGGTCGTACATTCACGCTCGCAGATTCTGTCCTGGTGTGTATCTCGTGTTCCACGAGAGTTGTGTATGTGAGCTTATCTCCTTCTAGATAGAAAACGTCGCTGAACTCTTCGCATAGTGCTTGGATCGCTTTCTTTTCCTCTAAATGATTTAATTGAAGTAGTTTATTTAATTATGCGCTCTGCGCGAGGTATCGGTATTTCTTGTTTCCATGCATCTCGGATTACGTTCGCCGTGTGGGTTTCCGGTGCGTTGTTTATATTTATTTCTTCAATTTCAACACGAGGTAATTGTAGATCGACTTTTTTGTCGTTTGTATTTATAATACTTATTGGGCACGTGTGATTTTCGGGTTCTACTAGGCAGCTGCCTAGGAATACTCCCGGTGCCATCTCTTCGGAGTTGGTGACTCCTAGTGTTTATACTTGTTGTGACTTGCACTATCGTCTCGCTCCGTGGCTGCAGAGTGACTCGGCGGTACGGGTACAACTTTAATTCGCCTAATCTTATTGTTTTGGTCCCATAGTTGCATGTGACATTATTTCTTCTTGTGAAATTAGCTCCTAGTATGCCCTCATATTCTATTGGGGCATCGTCTCATATGACGTACATGGGATGCTTGATTTTCTTGTCGTGCTTTTCCACGTTCACGGATGTTCTTCCTAGTGTCGTAATAGAATGTCCAGTTATTCTGGTCAATTTGATGTATTCATCACGGATTTTGGTTTGTCCTTTCAGCGTTTTTAGTTTTATTAATGACACGGTTGAGCCGGTGTCAAACAGAAATTCGATCTTGCCCCGCTGTGCTTCGCGTACGGGCAGTGTAATCATGTCAAGGCCAGTGTCGCTGCTCCGTTCATGCTTCACGTGTGTCACACGATATGCATCAGCTGTACGCGAGGAGCTTGCGTCATCGCTCGAGCTCTCGTCGCTACTTGCTGTCTCGGTATGCTTAATCATTTTTCCTTGCTCGCTCGCTTACCGTTTTCCATCCTTTTCATAGTTCTAGGTTTTTCGCTCCAGCGGTCATCGTCCTTTTTCTTGGGTCGACCGTGAAGGGACCAACATTCTTTTCGGGTGTGGCCTGCCTTTTTGCAATGGTCACAGTATAGGCTGCGTTTCGATATTCACTGCCAGTACTAAAAATCTATAGTTTACGTCACATACACTGTAGAAATTCAGTATTGATAGTGAATATCGAAACGTAGCCATAGTTCCACTGTGTTTACGCGAGGCCGTCCCTCCGGTCGCGGTAACTCGAACCGGTTAGCGTATGGGCTGCTGCGGCATTCTCGCCCGTCATGCCCATTCTTGCCGCACTTTCCGCATCGCAGAGTATGTCGTGCGTACTTGGGGGCGGTGCGAGGGTCTTCCTTCCGATTTCGGTTAGGCTCTCTTACTTTTTCCTCAGCGCTTGCGCCGGAATCGCGTCCTGCAGCGTTCTGTATCGCTGGGCGCGTACCAGAAGTTTGATGTCTTCATGCAAATCGATGTGGTAATTGTACAGGGCCTGCTCCTTGATATTTTCTAGAATGGCTCGCTGTTGTTCGATGATGTGGTTCTTGCCCTCTTCCATAGATTCGTATAGTTCCATGGCAAGGAGATCCACTCGCCGTCCGAATTCTTGTGCGCTTTCCGCAGGTTTCTGCTTTAGTGAGTTGAACTCTTGTTGCAGATGTACGGTGCTTCGTTTGGAAAGGTACTCATTTTCGAGCTTTTTTTCAGTTGTTCGAAGCTATATACATCGCGCGTGTAGAAGTCCATCATGGTCTTACCTTTGAATTTCGTGCACAGGATGGCTTCTAGCAGGGTATGTTCGTCTGTTGGGTGTATGTTTTTCATCGCGTATGTACCGGCGCTAATAAATTCGCGGACGTGGTTTCGCTGTGTGCCGTCGATGTCCGGTGTCATATTTCGCGCTTCCTTCAAACTTAAAAAGTTTACTGTCGATCCGCGCTGATTTATAATGTCGTTTGTCGATCGTCCGTACGACAAATCTAAGGCGTGATCGTGAAAATTTTGGGGTCTCAGGGGTGCTTCGCTGATAACCCGGATTTCTTCTATTTAAACCTAATTGAAATTTCAGGTCGCGTAGTTCATGCATAGCATCGTGCAATAACATTGTTTCTCCTGGCGGGAGGTTTGGATTTATCCTTGGTGCCGGTCGTTTTTCTGCATGGTCAGTTTTCTCATACAGGGAATTATGAAGTCGTGATATTTCCGCGTCGACTTCATTTCGCGGTATATTTTCGGACGCTTCGACGGGAGAGTGAGCCATTGTTGCTGGACTGGATGTCAATCGATGGTCGGTCCGATTTCGTCCGTTTAAGTTACGCGTCGTATTAGGTTCGGCGCTTATCAAACTAAACTCGCGTGCGTTTGCTGTGGTTCCCCGTTCGGTGACGACGTGTGTTCGCTTATAACACGTAGCGCGTGTTGCGTCGCGTCTCGTATATCGCGTAACGCGGTTTCCGCTATGCCTACTGCCTCGTATTCCGGAGAATTTATTGTATCTCCCGAGGGCTGCTGGCCTTCGTTTCGCGGGCTGTCTCCGTTATGGGATATTAATTATTTGTTTTAATTATTCGAGACAGTGTGCAGCTCGCATGCTGTATGTCTCGCGGTCGTCTCCCGAGTATTATCGGTAGAGTCGGATTACGCACGGCTAAGCGTCTTATCGCGGTCGCGTGTGTACGTGCTAGAGCGTCGTACTTGAATCAGAGTTTTACTCGCTGATTATGTATTATTTATTGGCGCGTACCTTTTTTTTTCACAGGCGTTTTCGTTCGCGGATAAACTTCGCGTTGCTTCGTTTTTTCGCACGGTGTCGATTTTCTGTTGTATTATTATTTTTCGGTCGCGTTGCCCTTCGCACAGGACATTACAATGAGTGCGCAAATATTTTTACAATTCTGACTTACAATAGTAGAACCGCGCGCATGGCGGTTGTCGTAGGTCAGCTCGTTGGATGGACTGACGCGTACGGCGTTGTAGTAGGATGTGCGGCTTTTCCTCGTAGTCTGCAGTTGTCTAGTCGTCGCCCCTTGTTGTAGTCCACCTCTTGTTGGCTGGTCGGCCGTTCCTTCCCCCGGCAAAGAAGCTCGTTCTTTAAGGACACTTAACACCGTGTAGTG
Source organism: Monomorium pharaonis (assembly GCF_013373865.1). NCBI lineage: Eukaryota > Metazoa > Arthropoda > Insecta > Hymenoptera > Formicidae > Monomorium > Monomorium pharaonis. The sequence continues at coordinate 28,562,753 of NC_050467.1, read as the reverse complement.
ACGCGTTGGCACAGATCTTTGCACTTGCGCACTAAATAACACGATGGTGTTGTCTCAGCTCGTCTTCTTCTTTTTTGTTTTTTGCAGGATCGTACTTCCTCCGAGTTTTTTGGGGTTTGTTTCTCTTATTCTGGACGGTTTCTTCAATCCGTTTTTTCTATCCCTTGTTCTTGACGGCTTCTTGAATCCCACCGCTGCCACCAATTTTGTTGTGAGCGTTCGCTTGTTTCGGGAATTCTTTCCCGTAAGTAGTTGGAATTCTTTCCCGTAAGTAGTTGGAATTCGTCCTGCCTGAAGGGTTGGGACCCAAAGGGTGAAGTTTCGGCTTGGTGTATGAGAGAAAAGAAAACACTTCTTACTTGCTTGTTCGTTGTCTTTATTTCTTTCTCTTGCGCTTACAGTCAGCTGTGATGGTGTCAGGTATCACTCGCGATAAGGTGTATAGTACGCGACGTGGCTCGGACGTTGTTACGTTATTCTCCGCTCGGTCACGGCGTGGTCGCGCTTATATATGATGGTTTCTGGCGCAATTTCGGGGGCCAGTGACCGGGCGTCGGTAGCTTCCGCGAGGCTAAGCGTTTTGACATCGAAACGCGGTAGTCTTGCGGTTTGATTTTGCAGCGTAGGGCCTATTTCTAGGGTGATACGGAACTGCTCCCGAGCGCGCTGTTGTAATCACACGGAAGTTACTTGGGACTTTTGTGAGCGCGGCGGATTCTTGTGCGTCTTTCGAAAGAGGTGCTTTTTGCAACGTCTGTCGAAAGATGCGTGTCGCAATTATGATAGATACGGTTGTAATCGGCTTACAACACACTGATATTTGCACACGAAAAAATGCCCATCGTTCACTTGGACACGTAAAAGTTGCACACCATTCATTTGCACACCGCTCACTTGCCCACCACTCATTTGCACATCAAGAAATGCGCATCGATCATTTGCACATGGAAAGATGCGCACTGGTCATTTGCACACGGAAAGATGCGCACCGATCATTTGCACACGGAAAGATGCGCACTGATCATTTGCACACGGAAAAATGCGCACTGATCATTTGCACACGGAAAGATGCACACTGATCATTTGCACACGAAAAGATGCGCACTGATCATTTGCACACGGAAAGTTGCACACCGTTTATTTGCACACCGTTCAGTTGCACACCGTTCAATCAAACCCATATTAAGTATTCATACATTGTGGCTGTGTTTGCAATGTGTACATGGGTTAGCGACTTGGACGGGTGGGTGCGCGAGGGGAGGCCGAAGGCCCTCTTGCACCGCTCCGTGTGTGTGTGTATGTGTGTGTGTGTGTGTGTGTGTGTGTGTGTGTGTGTGTGTGTAAAGCATTTACTGCACCACATAGGTTTGCTATTTAAGTGGTGTGCAATTGAACGGTGTGCAACTGAGCGGTGTGCAAATAAACGGTGTCCAAAAGCACCGTGTGCAAATGATCGGTGTGCATCTTTCCGTGTGCAAATGATCAGTGCGCATTTTTCTGTGTGCAAATGATCAGTGTGCATCTTTCCGTGTGCAAGTGATCAGTGCGCATCTTTCCGTGTGCAAATGATCAGTGTGCATCTTTCCGTGTGCAAATGATCGGTGCGCATCTTTCCGTGTGGAAATGATCAGTGTGCATCTTTCCGTGTGCAAATGATCGATGCGCATTTTTTGATGTGCAAATGAGTGATGGGCAAGTGAACGATGTGCAAGTTAATTGTGTGCAAGTGAGCGGTGTGCAAATGAATGGTGTGCAACTTTTACCTGTCCAAGTGAACGGTGGGCATTTTTTCGTGTGCAAATATCCGGTGGTCAAATTTTACGTGTGCATATAACTGGTGTGCATTTTTAATAAAATTTCTATTGTGTCCAAATGAACAGTGTGCAAATGCACCGTGTGCAAATGCACCGTGGTCATCAGAACTGTGCGCAAGATATCGTGTCCAAATACACCGTGTCCATTTGAACCGTGTCCAAGTGAGTGCCACCCCCTCTCCCATCAACTAACGATCCGTATGCGCAGATTGAAGCGCGATCGATGCGCAAGCCGCTACCGGCGTCCGCGGTGCCTCCGACTGTTCATGGTTCGTCACTGTTCGGCGAGTCGACTAAGGGTGCGGACCAATGGCCACCAGCGACGTCCTTGAGAATTGTAAGGCCACCACTTCGACCACGCGATAAGGACGGAGATGGCACGGTACCCCCGCGAATCGTGAGATAATAAGAAGTAATAATCGCCGTAAGAGAAAGTCGCGGCGAGTGAATTCAGTAGTACCAAGCATATCCGGGGCCCGTGTCGAGCTCCGTCTCATACTTCAAGTGCCCGTTTTCTGTAGAGAGAGAGTTACTAACTTAATTTTTATACGTTTCGACTCATTTTGGATCCATATTTTGTAAGAAACGTATTCGCTCAATAAAGATGACTCAAAATGTGTCCAAACATACAAAGATTAAATTAATGAAAGTTTACTGATTGTAATAAATTTAACATTATTTTTTGTTATGACCGCACTGTTACTTTAAATTGTCTGTATTATTGTCTTTAAAATTTTGAGAGTTTTTGACATTGTTTTTAAATTCAATATTAATTCAATTTTATTTCGTAATTATGTTTTTATTAATCTTATTAAATTCTTACTATAATTTATCTGTTAAATAAATATTAGAAATATATATTACATTTTTTTTACAGAGCGAAGACGTAGAGGAACCAGGGCAAGGGCTTGGAAACAGCAGGAGAGATTTATGCGATTTTTGTTCCAACTTAGCCAAGCAAAGATCGATTGGGGACGGCAAAGCAGATACAGACGTCGTGCAGACAACCATGATAATCGTGCAGACAACCATGATAAAGAGAATGCGGAGAAATAAGTATGTTATTAAGTGTAAACATTAATTTTTCATTTTTATTTATAAAGTAAAAAAATTTTAAATATGTTGAGATTAAATAGTTTTAAATCAAATTGAGTTTTGATTTTTTATTTTAAAGAATAAATAGTTTCCGTTTTACTCTCTTCTTAAACTCTTCTTAAATATTATCATCTAATTCTTACTTCTTTTTTTCTAGGTTTGGACAGTAAAAACCCTCTAACATGCACCCATAAAAAAATATATGTATTCTTTAATATAATATATATATATATATACATATATATAATGTATATTTTGAATGAATAAAGTATTATGTATGCACCTATAATACATAAGTTGTATATGCGACTCTCTCTCTCTCTCTCTCTCTCTTTCTCTCTCTGTCGGTCTCTACCGTGATGGACGTGTCAAAGATCGCTCCGCAAATGCAGTTAATTTAAAGTGATTAAGAAGTAAAAGGAAATTATAAAAAGGTGTCGTGGCTGTAAGAATACGCGTAAGGACCAAATAGGACCAAAGTTTTCTAGCGAGAGTGCGTGGATCTATGCGGAAAATCAGTATATTTTCCATGCGGGTCATACATGTCGCGACAGGTAGACATTTATAGTGACGTGTATATTAATTAAAGTTACGTACGTGAGTGGGCGCCCGTATCGATAGGATCGGCATCAGCCGATACCTACTAATATGGTCGATGAATATGCGGAATATAGATGTGCCGCATGTAAGAAGGAAATAAAAAGTCAGGTTGTGACATGTAAGTCATGTGTCAAACTTTTCTTCCATCCTGGATGTGCAAGTAAACATAAGGTGTATGACAGAAATCGAGAATATGTGTCTTGTCCTGGCCCATATGAGAAGTTCACAGTAGACAGTGAAAAAGATATAGATGTGAAAAAAACACCAATACAGACGGGAAGCGGAAGAGAAAGACTAAGTTTTACGGGATCGACGGGAAGTGGCGGAAGCAGAGCGATAGGAGTCAACGTGGGCATGGATACGAAAATTGATTGGCTAGTAAGAACTATGAGAGAGATGAAAGATGAAATGGCATGCAAACGAGAAATAAAAATGCTGATTAAGGAAACAGTGCAAGAGGAAATAAAAGCTATTAAACAAGAAATGGAAGACCTATGAAAAATAATACGAGGAGGAATGCAGGCGTCAGCGGAAAATGTGCGCGGCAGTTAGAGTGAGGCAACGAAGAAAAAGAAAGAAAACATCATAATCATCAAACCGAAGACTCAGCAAGAATGTGAGACCACTAAAAAAATAATAAAAAAAAAGGTTGATATTAAGAATATGCTAATAGGGCTAACAAAGGTACGAAAAGGAAAAGAAGGATCAGTAATTCTAGGATGTGAGACCGGAGATGAAATAGATAAATTAAAAGATGTAGTACAGTCTAAACTAGATGACAATTGTAATGTTATAACGACCGTGTTTCCCTGCGCGGGCAAGCTCGTCGGGAACCAGGGCAGGAAAGGCCGCAGAAACAGCGAAAGCGTGCGTTCTATGATAATGAGCTATATTTTATAATACAATGTATCTGTACAGTTATTTACAATTATTTACAGTGTTTGCGACGCGATATCGGTTGCGGCGGCGCGCGTGAATTCGGGTGTCAGCTGTGCGGTCGGGCGAGCTGACGAGACGCGGTGGCGGCAGGGCCTCGAGGCGAGCGCGTGATTGTCTCGGGCCGTTCTTCGGTGCGCGGCGCGCGTGATCGCGTTTCCTCGAAAACAGGTAGGGTTTTGGCGAATCGGTCACGGTATCCCGAGAAGGCTCGGGCGAGGCGGAGAACACTCTACCTCCTTTTCTATATACCGTGTAAGGAGAGGATGGAACCGGCGGCCAAGAACCCTTGGCGAAGGCGGAGAACACTCCACCCTCGGCTTGCTGGTTCGGAGTCTAGGAAGTGTTTCTTACGAACGTAGCCAAGAACTCTCGACTAAAGCGGAGCACGCTCTATTCTAGGTTGCGTTCGTCCTTTTTGTGGTGTCTAGCGGATCGGGAAAGCTTGGGCACCGAGTAAACGAGAAGTGAAATCTTCCTCCGTCGAGGCGACCTTTTATACCGCTCTCGGTGGAGGCTCGTGGACCCTCGGGGGTCTTCGGGTTTCTCCGTCCTCCATCTCTCGCTGAGCGAGATGCTGGCGGGAGGCGCGAGGTTATCGAGACGGTCGTTGTCTCGGTCGCCTAATCTTAAGATTTATCGCGGGCTGATGCCCGTATCACGGTCTGGCGGGTGGTCGGCCAAACCGGCCGCGGTCGTTGGTCGCCGGATAGGTGCGGTTTGTTACAATGTTACAGAATCACTACAAAAGAAGCCGAATATAAAAATTGTTAATATTAGCGAGGAAGAAATAGAGTTGGTTGATGATGAGCTAATAGATACAATAAAGAAACAGAACAGTATTGGTGAATCTCGTATAAGCATAGTTAAGAAAATCCCGAAAAGAAAAAATATGGATGATAGTCAGTCTAGAAGGAAAGGAAAAGAAAGTAAATCTTTAATAATTGAAGTAGATGAAGTAACACATGAATTGATGTTAAAAAAAAAAAAATTGAATATAGGCTGGAGAAAATGTCCTGTGTTCAATCACTTCAGCATAAAGAAATGTTTCAAGTGCTGGAGATTCTACCACATTGCAAAAAACTGTACAAGGGATGAAACGTGTCATAAATGTACAGGAAAGCATAAAGCAAGTGAATGTAGAGAGAAGCATAATAAATGTGCAAATTGTATGTTTAAAATAAGAACATATAATTTAAAAATAAAAGACGATCATGATGCTCTGGAATGTCCGACATATAAGAGAGCTGTTGAAGAGGAGAAGAGAAGAGGTAGATGGGAAGCCAAAAAATAACAATTACAGAAAGAAGAGGATCAGATAATATATACAAATGCGCAAAGTTTAATGGCACATAAGGACGAGATACATCAGATTATGAAGAAATTAAATCTGGCAGTTATTGCATTGTCGGAGTCGAGACTGATTGCGGAAATTGAAGACAGTGAAATAAGTGTACCGGGATACAGTGTGGTTAGATGCGACGCGGAAAATAGAAATACAGGGGGATTGCTCTGTATGTAAGAGATGATATCAAGTATGGAATAGTAGTATTGAAAAAATTAGAAAGGATTGTGTGGTGCGTTGCAATAGAAGTAAAAGAAAAATTGTTTAAAGGAGTGTTAATGTGGTAATATATCATTCACCGAGTACGTCATATGGATAGTTTATAGGATTCTTAGAGGAGATAGTAGAAGAATTAACAATAAAAGAAGAGTGTATAATATTAGGAGACTTTAATATAGATTGTATGACAGACTCTTATTATACAAATAAACTAATAACGACTATGCAAAGTCTAGGTGTAGTGTCCCTCAGGTGAGGACCGGTGCACGGCACGTATTGATAGGTTTGATCACACGCGTAGACGGGATTAGTACAAATTTTCTTTATTAAAAAATGACCGATCAATCTCAGCGGTGCTTGCAATTGCACGCTTACAACGGGACTGAACTGGGCGACAAGGTAACACTGCTACCAACTTGAAGAAAAAAAAAACACTAGCATTGAGCATAATCAAACCCGGCAAATACAAACACAGGCAAAATAAAGAACTGGGCATTCTCGTACGTAACACTAGATATGAAGCAATATGTAGATAAACCAACGAGAGTTACCGAAAATAGTAAAACAATAGATCTAGTTTTTGCGAATAAAGATATAAATGTAGAAGTCAAGTACGAACCTAAAATAACGGATCATGGATAAAAGTCGTAATAAATACGAACAAGATTGTAAATAAATATGAAGAATTCAGTGGCAGGGATTATAGTAGATATAATGCGGATGAGTTTATTAAGCTAGTGGAGAGTAATTTAGAAAAAGGATATGATTCAGATATTAATGAGTTAGATATTAATGTAAAGGCAAAAAATTTAATTAATAATATTGCAGATGCGCTAGACATTTCAGCACCTAAGAAAATTTTTAGAACACCGAAAATATGGGAAGGAAAAAAATGGTATTCAAAGGAAATAGAACAGTTAGCGACTAGAAGAGATGAGACTTATAGAAAAGCACTGTACGATAACACGGAACAAAACTGACAACAATTTAAAGTAAAAAGAAATGCAGTAGTTAATTTAATTAGAACAAAAAAAAAAATATTATGAAAACATGATTGATCAAAATAGTAACAAACCCACAATTATGTGGAAATCATTAAAAGAAATTATTAGAGGAGGACCAATAGGCGTGAAAGTTGTAGGAAAAATAGATTTTGAAATATTAGACAATAATATAGAGTGTGATATAGCTGATAAATTTAACTTATATTATATACAAAGTATTAAAGACATAATAAAATCTATAGATAAAAATTATACAACGAGCACAAATAAGTGCACTATTTATTGTATTGAAAAGAAGGGAAAGCTAGAAAAATTTGAGTCAATTACGACAGAACAAGTAAGAATAATCATTAGGGAATTACCAAAAAAGAAAGGTACAGAAGAAGGAATAACTAGCGATAGGAGAGAAATATTGTGATATAATAAATAAGTCATTGAATGAGGGTTGTTTTTTGAAAAAGTGGAAAACATCCATGATAATTCCAATACCAAAAGTAGAGAAACCTAAGAGGGCAAGTGATTATAGGCCTATTAATATATTACCAATATATGAAAAAGTATTAGAGATAATAGTTAAAAGGCAAATTGTGGTCTACCTAGAAAGTAATAATATCATAACGGAACATCAGTCGGGCTTCAGGAAAAATTATTCGTGTGAAACAGCAATTCAAACAGTAGATGAATGGAAATTGATTATTAGTGAGAGACAAATAGTAGGAGTTATTTTTGTAGATCTTAAACGGGCTTTCGAGACAATTGATAGAGGGAGATTATTAGAGATATTATATCAGTATGGTATTACAGGAACAGTTCTAGAATGGTTTAGGTCGTACTTAAAAGATAGAATGCAACAAGTTCAATTTAATGATAGATGGTCTAAGATACTGACTACGGAATACGGAGTGCTACAGGGTTCGGTATTAGGTTCATTGTTGTTTATAATATATATGAATGATATTGTTAACGTTTGCTCGGATGTGTGTAATATAAAAATGTTTGCGGACGATACCTTAATATATGTAACAGGTAAGAGTAGTACGGAGGTAGAGAGGAAATTGAATATTGCATTTAACGTAGTGGAGGAATGGATGAATATTAATAAACTGAAGATGAATGCGGGGAAAACAAAATATATGTTAGTTAGAGGTATAAGAAAAGAATTGAGAGGCAATATTATTGTGAGATGTTTGGATGGAAATGAGATTGAGCGCGTAGAAATAATAAAGTACTTGGGTATAATTATTGATGATAGACTTAGATTCAGCGGTCACTGTGATTACATGCTAAAGAAAATAGGGAAGAAAATAAGTTTTTTAAATAGAATAGGGAACTTTATCTTGGCTTACACTAGATGTACGATATACAAGACAATTATAGCACCTCATTTTGAGTATTGTGCGACGTTATTAATAGATATGGGAGATACACAGTTAAGTAGGCTCCAAAAAGCGCAAAATAGAGCTATGAGAGTCATATTGCAATGTGACAGACGTACCAAAGTTAAATGTATGCACCAAGCATTGCAATTTATGACCACAAAACAAAAGCTGTATCACAATATGTGCATATTTATTTTTAAGATCTTAAATAATGTGATGCCGGAGCAATTTAGTAATAGACTTAGAATAGTAGAGGGAGAACGCGAAACTAGGCAGATAGGGGATATTGTTATTGAATTTCGAAAAACAAGAAGCGCGCAAAAAAGTTTATTTTATGAGAGTGTGTCAATGTATAACGCATTACCACCCGAAGTTAAACATTGTAATCGTTTAGAAATGTTTAAACGAATGCTAAAAGAGTTTGTTTTTAATGATGTAGCATAAAATTGTATATATATGTGTAACGAGCCATTCCTCCGCCACGTTAAGGCATATAGATACGAGGCCGTTACCCTCCTACCTCGTGTAGTCCCCTCCGCTTATCTCGGTCTCCCCGCACATCTCCCCTCCTCTTGTCACCAAACGGGGGCTATAAAAGCCCTCCGCTGGTGATAAGGAATCAGATCTCCCCGGTCTAGCGTACTGAGCCGACCGATCCACTCAGCGAATTGAGCTGAGTATCCAGAGCACGCACTGAGTGCCGAACATAACCGCAAACCCGGCTTCCTTCACTAGCGCGCATTGAGCGCTTCCTCGCGCCACGCTGTGAGTGGCAAAACACCGCCCCGCTCGACACCCGGATCCCGGTACGCATATTGAGCTACCGATCCCGATCGCACACGGGGACCCCGTATTGAGGGGAAACCGCCGACGCGGAGGATCATCCACGCGGGATGATCCTCGACGATAATAACAGCTGATCGTCGAACAGCTGATCACCGTGGCTGTCGAGCCGAGCTCCGCGCCGTACCGCGCAGTCGCGCACCGCCGCGACCAACCATAGCGCCGCACCGACCGACTCGGCGAATAGGAACGCCGCTCCGTACCGCGCAGCTGCGACCGTAACACCGCGGCCAATCCGGCCACCGCCGCGACCGACATGAACGCCGCCACACACTACACCGCCGCGAGTACACCGCCACGAACATGTAGTTTGTAAGATCGGCCGCTACCACCGATCGACGCACCGACCGATACACGGGCCGTACGCACGCCGCAGCCAATCCGGCGCCGAATAATCAACGCGCACATGCGCCCCGCGACACACGTCGCCATAAACCAATCGCCCGCGACTCGCATAGCGAGATCTTAGTCGTAAGTTGTCAGAGTAGGGACTTTGTATATATTAGCTAGGATATTTTAGAATAAATATTAATTGTTAGACATATACCGCTTGCCTTCATCATTCACTCAACCAGCCCGCCGCCCGAACCCTGAATTGACCGCGGCTATCCGTAGCACATTACAGTTAAAAATTCACGGTTATATGTATTGAAAGTAGCTGAGAAAGCTAATAAAAGATCAATCAATCAATCAATCTCTTTCCCCCTCTATTTATCTCTCTATTAATTTCTCTATCTATATATCTATCTATTTATCTATTTATCTCCTTTTATAACATTTTCTATTTTCTTTTAAAATAGAACATTAAGATGATTAAAATAAAAGTACTTAAAATATTTTTTTAACTTAGATAAAAATTCACGGATTTCTAAAATTTTACAAATAAAATAATAGCAGATTTTCTTAATTTTTATAAGATATATAAGTCAGATGAAGTTTTTTAGCATTTATATCATTTATATTTATATGGGAAGAATATATTTTTAATTTTATGAAGAATAATCTAGAAAATGTGAGAATATATTCCCATCTATTAAGAATATGTGTTAGAAGGACTTGTAAAAATTCTCCTTTTATTTCGAGAATACAATTTTTTCCATTTTGTTGCATATTCAAACTTCAGATCAATACAGGTTGTAGAAATCTTACAATTAATAAAATTGAAAATTTATCTTCTGTACAGGTTGCAGAAATCTTACAATTAATAAAATTGAAAATTTATCTAGGTGTATTGTTTGAACATTTATTTATAACAAAGTGTTTTGCTGCATTTTTTATAAAATCGTATAATTATTCCATATTATTTATAATATAATAACTATTGTCTAATCATGCACTTTTAGAATTGCATATACTTATTAAACAAAGTACACAATTATAATAAATGTAAAACCATTTTGAAATTTGTACTTGAGAAAATAATCTCGAGAGTCTATAATGTACCATATGTCCTTTCTGTGATCCATTTTGAGTAAAAAATTATTGTATGAATTTGATTTTTTTCTAATTTCTTTTTATATCATTGCTTTAATAAAAATAATGTTTATTTATGAGATTTGTTTGAACGCAATACAGAATTCTTATCACAAATGATAACAAACTCAGATAAAGAAAATGTATTATAAAATGAAGTTGTACTTTATAATATAATTGTTATATTTTCATTATTCTTTTATTAAGAGAATTATTAAATTTGTTATACACTTATATGAAAGATACGTTATAGGACGCAGGATAAGATCTATTCTGTATTATATAGAAATGTCTCATACAAATACACGTCTGTAATATTTAATTCTAATGTGTTAAACTTCGTCGATATGAATTCAAAAAAGACCTTTTATTACAATCTAAAGTATATTACCTATATAATGTGCAGAATGAGTATATAATTTCAGACAAAGTGTTGATAATAATAAAATATAAAATAAATAAATGACAATAATGTTCAGAAGATAGTTTCATGTTTATTATGTGTAAGAATCTAATTCAATTTATAATTTGTATCTTGGTAAATTAATTTGAGAAGAATGGAAAAAATAAATAAAATAGATTTAGAGAAGATAATTTACAATAAAAGAGAAAACAGGAAATAAAAAAGGTAAAATAGAAGAATACTTACGCATAAATTATAGATTTAATATTATTTGTTTTAATGCAAAAAATATAGAAGAAATTGAAGACAAGGGATTATTTAATGAGCGTGAAAGAAATGAAATCGAACAGGATCAAGAAAAGGGAAATTTCAAGCATCAAGAAAGATCACGTGAAGATTTTAATAAAGGTAAATTATTAATATTTTGTATATATTTAATAAAGGTTAATTTCTAATAAAATCAAAAACAACTTAATTAAAAAAAAAAAGGTTAATTAATATTACAAAAAGTAATAGTCTATTAAAATTCCCTTAAAAAAAATTTATAATTAAAAAAAATAAGGTTAAATATTAATAAAAAAAGTAATAATGCTTATTTTAAATAATTTCCTCTATTTATAGAATTCGATGATGGCTTTGATGAATTATTGGTTCAAGTACAAATGGATTTTGAAAATAAAGAAAAAGAAAAAAAGATAGTAGAGCGTAATTGTCGAATAATTAAAGAAGAGCCAAAATCAAGGCAATCTTTTAAAAAAAAAGAATACGATGATAAAAAAACTGAAAAATCAAAGAAAAAAAATCATTTGAGATGTTTACTGTTAATTTTATAGAAATCAGAAATAAGTATATTTATTTAATAAAGAAGGGAATTAAATATTGATATAATTAAAGTAAATAAAAGAGTGAGAGAGAGAGAGAGAGAGAGGGGGGGGGGGGTAGTATTGCAGTTTTGGAAAGTTTACATTTCTGCAATACTTCCACAACAAGTATTGCAGAAATGTAAACTTATTGTTTGGGATGAATACACAATGGCGCACAAAAGAGCGCTGGAAGCTTTAAATCGAACTCTGTAAGATTTGAGAGGAAATAATAAATCTTTTGGGAACGCATTAATATTGCTGGCAGGAGATTTCAGACAAACATTACCAGTAATTCCTCGATCAACACCAGCGGATGAAATAAATGCAAGTCTGAAATATTCTATATTGTGGAAACATGTAAAGACGTTAAAATTAACTACAAATATGCGTGTTCAAATGCGAAAAGATCGAACAGCTGAAATATTTTCAAGGTGCCTGAAAAAGAGAACACAGGACGAATTAAATTTCCAACCAACTTTTGCAAATTAGTGACATCAAAAAATGAATTAGTAGAAAAAATATTTCCGAATATAGAAAATAATTATAAGAATTATGATTGGTTGAGTCAACGAGCAATATTTGCAGCAAAGAACAAAGACGTAAATGAAATAAATAATAATATTTTATCTAAGATTGCAAGTGAAGTAGTAACATATATGTAAGTCTTTTGATACTGTTATGGATGTAGAAGAAGCGGTAAATTATCCAACAGAATTTTTGAATTCATTGGATTTGCCAGGAATGCCACCTCATGTACTACAATTAAAAAAAGGAATGCCAATTATTATGTTGAGAAATATAAATCAGCCGAAACTTTGTAACGGTACGCGTTTAGTAGTAAAAAAATTAATGAGTAACGTTATAGAGGCAACGATTATAACAGGACCTTACAAAGGGGAAGATGTTCTAATTCCAAGAATTCCAATGATTCCAACGGATATGCCATTTCAATTTAAAAGAATGCAATATCCAATACGTTTGGCGTTTGCAATAACCATAAATAAAGCACAGGGCCAAACTTTAGAAATGTGTGGCTTAGATTTAGAAACGGATTGCTTCTCACATGGACAGTTATATGTAGCGTGTTCAAGGGTTGGTAAACCAAAGAATCTGTATATCTATACAGAAAATGGAATAACCAAAAATATTGTATACCCACAAATATTATGAAATAAAACATTTTAACATGGAGAAACAATAAGCTCGGGAATAGAAGTAAAGGAGAATGCCGAGACGGGGACAGGGGAGCCCATAGAGGGCGAAAGGGTCCACGGGAAGTTACCTCCCCCATGACTGAAGATGAAGAAAGAAGGGAACAAGAAACAGCGAAATAGGAACTCGGGGAAGAGAGGAGAAAAAAAATGGGTAAACGGAGAATGATTCGTTTTGGACAGAAGAAGAAGCAAGAAGTTCTCAAGGAAAAAAAAAGAAAGGCATGTAAAAGCGAGGAAATAGGATTAAGAATGATAAAAAAGTTGTAGAAAGAAAAGAAGTTAGATTGTAAAGGTGGAATTAAATCAATAAAAAGGTAACTTGGTTAGAAGTTAAAAACGTAGTTTAAAATTTATAAAGCGTGAACGCGTTAAAAAAAAAGTATATATTTAAAAAAAAAGTGAAAAGGTAAAGCAAGGATGTAAAAAATAAAACAAAAAAAGCAAAAAAAAAACGTTAAAAAAGAGCCACAGCAACGCGTGGCAGGGCATAGCTAGTGAGATAATAAAAATGTAAAATATATATCACATTAAAAAGTACAAAGACAGAATTCTCGTCTCAATTTCAAAATTAAGAATCATTTAACAAAAAACCCAAAGAGGGAGGAGATGGCAAGAAAACGTAAAAAAATAAAAATCGTTTAAAAACATAATTAGTTGATGTTTTTACATTGTAATATGATATTATGATAAAAAAACCAAAATAATTTTATGTATTAATTTTTTTTAAACTATTGTATAAAAACTAAAGTACTAATTTCATTTTACTATTTTTTTTCTAATTTTATTTGTAAATAAAAAATATAATGTAAAGAGTTGTTTTTCTCCAAAAACCATATTTAAAAAATAAAAAAACTATAATTATGCAAAAGTAATCTTTATAATATTATTTTAGTTTAGTTTTTTTTTAATGCAAAAATAATACAGCAGGAAAATAAAATCACGTTTTTTAGGAAATAAAAACTACATATTTTATTATTTAATTCAGAATAGTGAAAATATAAGTAATTTAAGTAACATCATAACATGAAATTATAGATATTTCAATCATGATTTTACATGATCGGGATTCTTGAATCTAAATATGCACATGAAATTGCATTCACATTGTTACGTCCGGCCGATTTTTCTCGCCGGCCGTCACGAAAATTGACAGGAATCGCGCCCGCGATGACGCGTCACCATGGTAGCGCAAACGCCGGCGGATTCACGCGCTCTCGGTGCCGGGGTCAGGCGATCACGCGTGGCGAACATGCGGCCCGCGCTACCGACACGCATGCGTTAATTAGAAAACGATAATTCTTAATAAACCACATTAAGTATCGCGAAGACGCAAAAAGGGGAGTAATCCTCCCTTTAGCCGGCTTCCTCCTGAGGCGTCTCAACCCCAAATTATTGACAGCGATCGCGTAAAACAATTAATTAATCAATCATTAATTGCTCTTCGGGCAAAAGCAATTGTTGCGCTCCCGCTCGCGCCGGAGCATTGACGCTCGCACGGGAACGTTTGGAATAGGGCAGCAAGGGCCGGACGCCCTTAATTAACAAATTAAACAAGAAATTGAGTCCCGAACACGAGGAGGAGCACGCCATACCTCCGTGGTACAGCAAACTCTTATCCTCAATTCCATTTATAAAAACTCGATTGCGGAATGCGGTGAATTAGAAGAAGTGGGCGACAATTGCACGCCCCACGACTGTAAAATATGAATAGGGGGTAGAAAATTTATCTAACGATCCTAAAGTCAATCACGACAACTGATTAATTATTAAATTAGGTGACAGGCGTTAGATGAGTTATTGCCTCTCTTTCCGCGCTCTTCACCCCCGAATGTCCTCACTTTCGGGTATATAAACCTCGATTTTCGGGCGAAAGGAGAGATTTTGCCTCTTCCTCTCGCGCCGAAAGGCTGTAAGAGTCACTCCGCGGATATCTGAACTTAGAATATTTTCGAAATTCAATATTCGAACTTAGAATATTTCCGCGTATCAAATTCTTGAACTTAGAATATTTTTGAAATTCAATATTCGAACTTAGAATATTTCCGCGTATCAAATTCTTGAATTTAGAACATTTTCAAAATTCAATATTCGAACCTAGAATATTCTCGTGCTATCAACTTTCGGACTCACGAGGAGGTCTCACGGACTCACAAAGATAGGAGGTGACAATTTCTCCCTCGCTCAATTAATTAGTTTTTCTTTTTCTCTTTTCTACAGATCGCAACGAGCGATCCCAGCGAGCCCGTGCGTGCGATAACCGTCGATCCGAGCAAGTCTAGAAGTGTGAAGGTGCGAGTTCTCTCTTTTCTTTTTCTTCCCCGTTATTAAAATTAGTGCAATCAAGACTAGTGATTTTTTGTTGTTGTTTTTTTGTGTTCATCTCCCTCTCTTGTGATTCCAAGTCGCGAAATCGTGTGTGTGCGGGTCCCTCGGCGATGCTTCAATAACTCTCAATAAATTCCCCGCTTAGATAGTGAGAGTGATCAACTGTGGCTCTTAGTTGCAATTCCGCAAGGAGCTCAGCAGGCCCGCCGTCACTCGCTGAGGAAGCGCCTCTGGCGTTCTCTCGCGGCACCCGGGAGGATCGTGCGCCCGGTTTTCTCTTTCCCTTTATCGCAATCTCCATCCTATAGAGGATCGACTAGCCAACGGTGCGGGAAGGTGCGCGCTGCGAAGCGTGCATCCTTCCCCGTCAACCGGCCCTGCAGAGTCGTAAGACTCTAGCGTGGGCGCGGGGTCATCGGCGCGCTATATGCGCTCCGATTTTCCGACAGCAACGGAGCGGACACCTAAGACGGTGCCGCTACTGAACCAGGCGCCTCCACTCAAGTTCATGGTGCGAGGTATACGTTCCTTTATCCCTTTCTATCCACGCCGATGGGCGATCCAGCGACCTGTTTATAACACGTGAAGCACAGCCGAACGCGCCGTTCGACCTCCCGAATATTAAAAATTTCCACGAAACTAAGTTTTACTTTTACAAGAGAAAATTTTATTAAAAAGAGAATTGGCATTTCCCCTCTCTAGATGGGAAGGTCACGCAGGGGCGGGCGACGAACGCGATTGAGAAGGCTCGTCGAGCTGTTAAAAACGGAGACCGGGGAGCCGGTACAGGGCAGCTGCTGCCCAGAGCAACCACCGTCAGAGGAGCCGTTCGACTTCTCAAAGCCAGTTGTCGTGCGTCTGGAGGCACTCGCCTCCCTAGCCGAATAACGCTAATAGGCCCCTAAATAACTAAAATAAAATAGAATTTGAATTTTTTGTTCCTTTTCTTTTATTACTATCAGTTCCTTTCCAGCTGAGTAAACTATCTCTATCTGGTTCCGCTTGGCAGAGTAGAGAAATTTATAAAATCCCGAATAAACATAACAATTCGCGATCCTTGACCCCGCCGGACGTAACAACATTAAGCAATAATTTTTTGTTTATATTTTAAAAATTAAATTAGCCAACAAAAACTTTTATATGTCTCTTAATTGTAATCTTATTATATTCCTTTATCTCCCTTAAAAAAAATATTTATTTATATGAATTTATAAATTATCAAACAAACTTGATTCTATGTTATACATTTTTTATAGTCGTACAATATAATGCATGTTGTGTGTGCGTGCGTTTGTGTTTGTGTGTGTGTGTATGTTTGTAAAAAAACTTTTAAATACGATAAGTTTTCGCAAAGTTAAGATTGAAATTGAGTTAAATTTTAATATAAATTTTTGTTGTGTTAATTTTGTTGCTCAGTGCACAGTTAAAAATTTTAAATTTAACACATTTTACATGTCCCAAATCATCAAAATTTTTGTGTTAATTTAACATATTAAGCATATGTTAAATAGCAACATAAATATTATGTTATATTTAATATAAAAATAAATGTAAATTTTATAATTTGACATAATTTTTTTGTGACAATTTAATGAGAAAATTATATCAAAGTAACACATGTAACATGTTACTTTAACATTATAATAATGTTTGACTGCGAATGCGCCGATTATGTGGGCGCGAGTGCCGGAACCGCCCAGCGCTGAGCGCGGAGTGCGTGGCGTGTGAATTCGGAAATTCACTCGAGGATGTGATTAGATGAGGTGGATCATAAATGACACACTTACAGGTCAACTTTACAAACTTTATTATATGTTTCACTTCTCACTTAACAAATACAAAGAGTGCGCGCTCGCGCGGAACTGAGGGTGTGATTCGGATATACGCGAAGACGATAAGATGTGAGCGATCGGAAATCTTCCTTGCACGATGATAGGCTGCCGAAGAGAAAGGCGCGTCGGAAATCTTGTTAAGCGTGGCGATGCATGCTTTCGCGACGGAAATATTGCGATCACGATCGACGGATATCTTGTCGCGCAGCAGCCGTGCAATCACGAACGCGACATCGTCAGCCGGTTAATGGGATGGTCGTACTGTCGATATCTCGGCTTGATCTCTCAGCCCGCGATTGAGCGCAAAGTATAACAATATATGAGTAATTAATCGAAAAAAAGCGAACTTCGACGTATTTCGACGCACCGCAAATAGTCACTCGCGATCCCGAGATAGAGAGAAACAGCGCGGGATCGTAAATACTTGAAACTTGAATGAATTGCGCGAAGCGCGAAGAATGATCTTGGCGGGCGGTAGCAGGTGCAAGACTGGCGGAGGATTGCTCCGGGAAGTCGGGCGCCTCCACACCATCCGATCAAAACGCTTACAGTGCGTGGCGATCACTCACCACGCAGTTGATCTGCGGAGGACTACGCGATCCTCCATCGAGAGGATTACGCGGTCCTCCACCGAGGAGCATGAAGCTCAGAAACTGCGGTTCGAGACGGCCGGCGTGATATTATTGTGTCCCCGCTCGTCCGCTGCTAAATCTTATTGACATGCTTTGAGCATGCCATCAGCAAGCGCGACGAATTCAAGGGACGGAAAATTTGAAAGGGAAAATCAAATCCCGAACAATGTTAATGTAACATATATAACCGTGTCATAATATCATATTATATATGTTATTTTAACATTATATAATATTATTTTAACATGTTATATATGTTAATTTAACATATCATATATGTTCAGTAATAATTATTTTAAAACTGCTGAAAAAATTTCTTATAATTGCATAATAAATTGTTTCAAGATCGTCGACAAAAACTTTATATGTGCTCTTTAAATTTTTTGAAGTGAACTATTTTTGGTTTGCCTTAATCGCGCTGCAAGTGGTCTTTATGAATAAATTTAGTTTAAAAATCTTAATTTAGAATAAGGTTTAAAATTCTTAATCCTGTTTCTTCATAATCTTTTTTTGTATCAAAAAAAGAATTGTTTAATTTTAATTCTTTAATATTAAAAAAAATTATTTAACAAATATCTTTAATGAGATAAAAACGTAAAATATATATTACATTAAAAAGTACTCATTACAATTTAAAAGAAAATTAAAGAAATACAAAAAATTGGAGAAAATGCAAAATTATATAGAAGAATCTAATAAAAGTGAAAAATATGAATTCATAAATACAAATAATTTATTAACCAGTAATGAAATACTCGATTTAATAAAATTATATGATTTAGCAATATAAGTATTTTATAAAATACTACAAAATTATAATACTAACAATTATAACATTATTACTATAATAATATACGGGGAGGTCCCGTTTGCCTACATTCCCAGTTGTCTACATCCCGATTGCCTACAGCTTTGTTTGCACACACGGAAATAATTAAGGTACAAAAGTACGATTGCACATAAGACATTATTTCTCTAATACACATCGCACACATGACATTATTATGCTCATACACATTGCACACATAACATTATTTCGCTAATACACATTGCACACATGACATTATTTCGCTAATACACATGGCACACATGACATTGTTGCACACATAAATTAAAAAAAACAATATTAACACATTGCACACATGATATTAAAACGTTCATACACATTGCACACATGATTAAAAAAAATGTCTAAAAAAAATAATGTCTTGTGTGCAATCGTACTTTTGTACCTTAATTATTTTCGTGTGTGCAAACGAAGCTGTAGGCAATCGGGATGTAGGCAACTGAAAATGTAGGCATATGAAACCCACTCATAATATACGTATATCATTCACTTTGGAAAAAGATGTTAGCATTATATCGTTGTTACTTTTTCGCGATGTTGATAGGTTCTCTCGCTTAATTTGTGTTACGGGAGTAACAATATAATTATAAGCAATATGAATACACGTTGCTTAAAAAAGTAAACAAAAGTTATAGACATGTATTTAATAATAACAACAATAAAGACAAGTTTATGTAATTCGTTTATCAGAATATTTGTTTAGAAGGTTTATTACTTCGATTCTTTTGATTAAAAAAAAATTATCTATTTATAAAAAAACTTTAATATTATATAATTTTAAAAACATTATTATTTGTATTTCAATATTTGAATATAATTTTTGATTATTCTTATTACATCCATAAATTTTATAGAGAAATTATTGGATATGTTGATGGGATTGAATCGCCCCATTACGTTGGTACTAACCAACAATATAAAATATTTAAATTTTTTTTAAATAATGGCAATGGTCGACGTATCCAAGTAGGGTCACTGCACCAGTTAATGAACAAATAAGAAATTCACTATTTATATTATAAATTATAGTCCGTCAATAAAAAAGAAAATAATAATACATTATTCTATACTAATAGCTGTATATTTATTTTTTTTAAATGTTGCATAATATTTCGAAGAAAATAAGAAAATAAATAAGTTTTAGTTAAAAAAGTGAGAAAACGCCAAAAACACTAGTAAATGACCAGTAAGTTCTAATAAATGACCGATGCGTACCAGTAAATGACCAACATGCAAGTTTATCTTAAAAAGAAAAGCATAAACGTTGTAAGTTGTGACGATACGTCACTAAGTCCCGGGCCGACCATCCGCCCCACCACGGGACTCGACGTCTACGGACGCCCCTCCCGAGAGTCTAGTACCCCCGTCGGGAACCGATCCCACCACGCTGCTGGGAGCGCGTGGGGATCGCCCCGACGGGTATAAAAGCCGAGCTCGATCGGGATCAAGCACCAGTCCCGTCCTGTCGACTGAGTAGGTCTCCGGACCACTCTGACGCCCGGTTCTCGCCGGCATTCGACTATCCTTGTGTCCGCCGACGGAGCAGGCCACCTGGCCGTTCTGCCGCCTGGTTCTCGCCGGCATTTGGCCATCCTTGTGTCCGCCAACAGAGCAGGCCACCTGGCCGTTCTGCCGCCTGGTTCTCGCCGGCATTTGGCCATCCTTGTGTCCGCCGACGGAGCAGGCCACCTGGCCGTTCTGCCGCCCGGTTCTCGCCAGCATTCGGCCGTCCTTGTCATCTCCAACGGGGCAGGTTACCTGGCCGCCCTACCCGCCGGTTCTCGCCGGCGCCTCCGGGTCGCGACCGCGTTCTAAGGTGCTGCGCACTAGCGCGCTCCCGTCCGACTGACATCGCTAGGTTAAGTTGTACATACCCGCATAGTCTAAGTAGTACATAAGGTAGCATAAGGAATATGTAAGATAGGATAAGCATTATAATAAAGATCTATTACTTTAACATCGGTGTGCGCAAGTTGGTTTCCCCCCTTCTCTCGAATCCTGGTACCCGGCGAGCCTGTCCGAGGCGTTCGGGAAAGGCGAACCGTCACTGTTCGTTGCTCGCACGCGCGGCAAGTGTGAAATTTGCAGGTGTTGGTGGGAATATCGCATGCGTCAGCGATGGGCAAGGAAAGCAGGCACTATTAAGTCACTACACGCTCTTCGATTGAAACATATATGTAATTCACTCTCACTTATAACTACTACAATAATTACATTACAAAAGGCTCCGATTGTGTTGGAGCTGCGACTCTCGATTACGCACGACAAGACGAGACTGACTATCTTGAGATCGAACCGAAAAGGCATCCGTGACAGATCACGCGCTCGTTGACGGTTCACACGGAATCGCCTCGTGGACATTACCCGTGAGCGAACGCCATCCGGCACATGCGAGCGATCGCGAACAGTCACAAAGTAAATATTTAATTAATTAAATAATGTTAGATATTTTAATTTTTATATCATACAAATTTATTTCATACAAATATTATACATACAAGTTTATTTCATACAAACATGTATATATATATTAAAGAACAGTTTCTTATGTGACAATCTTATATTTTTATGTCCAGCTTTTCATATTCATAACGTTTATTTTATTATTAACATAACTTTGATAAACATATAATCTTTTATGTTAATGATAACTCAGATTGAATAAACATAACTTTTTAATAATAGACTTTTTAAAAATTATAACTTTTTAAAGTAACTTAAAATAAATAAAATAAATGTTTTTTTATATTAATATTGCACATAAAAAACAACTCAAAATAATAATATTTTTGGTATTACTTTAACTAAGCTTTTTCGTTTTTTCGATTTTTAAATAACAATTTTTGCCTTTTTTGCTGTTTTTCCCTTCTGCTTTTTCTTTTCTATTTTCTGTTCCTTTTTTAATTTTCGTTTTGCCAATCGTTGCTGTTTCTTTTCTTTTTTCTCAGCCTGTTGTTGTTCAGTGATTTCTCTTTTTGCAATTTCCATTTCTTTCCATTTTTTTGATGTAATAGCGAAAATCTCTTTTGTCTGTTGGACTTGTTTTGCTTTACCTTTTTTTTCTGTCTTTTCTATACGAGGAAAATGAAAATGCTCTTTCCAGAGTTTTTCATTTTGTTCAATATTTTTTCCTTCATAATTATCATTACAAACTGTTTTGTTTTCAGTTTCTATAATAATAAATGTTTATAATAAAAATTATACACAAAGATTGCTATGTAAAGAGATTAATTTATAAGTTATAAACATTTTTTAATACCTTTTAAAATATTAGAAGATGATTGAGTAGATAAAATTGTTTGTTTAATATTTATGTCAGTAGATAATGCTTTGGAAGAATCAATATTTTCTTTAATCTCTATTACATCGGAATATTTTTCAGTATCTAAGTATATGCAAAAATAAAATGTATAAAAAGATCATTCATACCTATTATTTAAACAAAGAATTAATCAAATAATATTAACTTTTACCTGTTCGTATTACTGTATCAATGCTTAAAGTATTGTCCGAAAGATCCAGTATAGGGACATTATTATTGTCAGTTGCATAAATTACTATTTATTTTATTTACATCGAGTTCAGCACACGCATTATTATCATTAGATTCAGGTACATAAACAGTTAATATCTCACTTGTATCGATTAAGTCATTTGCATCAATCTCTATCATTGTCATATCTAAGAACACATGCTTTCATATAATCATACAAAATATATATTTATTGCTAACAAAATTTTGAAAAGAATTATCAAATATCTGTGTTTGTATTATCATTTAATTCTTGTAACGACAAACTGTGAATTGGATTATTCAAAATAGTAGAATTTTGTACATTTTCTTCTACACTTTGAATTTTGTATTTTTTCCAAACAGAAAATAAGATTTCTTCCATCGGAAGTCTTTTGTTGTATTCAAATGCATTTTCAAACGCTTTCAGTACTTCATTAGGTATATTTCTTTCAAGATCAGTTAATACTTCATTTATAGAAATCTTATTTATATTTTCTTCAATGTTTTCGGATAACATTGTCTGATGGAATTGTTTATGTCGAGTTGACATACATTTGGAATAATCTACTTTATCAGGATTATAGGGATAAAGACCACAAATTTTAAATAAGTTTTGTATTGTTTCAGATTTTAAAGCAGTCAAATAAGCCTTATAAAAAATAGAAGCAAAATTCAGTTTAGTAATTGGTTTGTTTGAAGCTTGCATATGCTTTTGAACTATCTTTTTCCATTCAGTTTTTAAAGGATGAAAAATTCCTACATCAAGAGGCTGCAAAATATGAGTTGCATTGGGTAATAAACAGAATAATAAAATTTTCTTTTCATCACAAAGGTTATGCAACTCTAAATTTATGTGAGACTTATGACCGTCAAACAATACAAGCACTGGAAAGTTAATATTCTTTTCTAGAAGTTTTGGATAAAATATATTTGCAATATATTCATAAAAAGTTGAACTAATCATCCATCCTGAATCACTTTTTCCTGCAGCTACTCCATTTGGTATAGATTCCATGACATCACGTGGAAATCTTTTGTAAGCATATATTATTAAAGGATCAACAGATTCCTCGTTGGCAGAAACTGTACATAGCACACTCATACTTGGTTTTTCTTGACCCGATGCTATTACATATTGATTTTTTTCTCCTTTCTCTCCAAGAATTTTATTAATTTTAGGACATAATAACATTCCTGTTTCATCCATGTTAAAAATTCTTGAAGGATTTTCTAAAATATCATATGCATCTTCTTCAATCAAATAATGCTTTAAACAAGTAAACCATTTACGTATACTTTCTTCTGTAACAGACGCTCTAGCTCTTGATAATACTTCAGTGTTCCTTATACTGATTTCAGGATGTCTTTTCAAAAATAAATTCATCCATTTTCTACCAGGTCTATTATTTACGAATAAATTTTTTCGTTTACTTTTTTCTAAAACAGATTGCACTGCATCCTGCACTTCACTTTTATGCATTGGAAATCCTAACCTTGCTTTACTAATTATCTAAGTTTTAATTTGTTCTTCTTCTTTTGAGTTAAGAACAGGCGAAGGTCCCATTTTTCTTTCAATAGGTACTTTTTCGTGTATCTTATTAAAAAGTGTACCTTTTGGTATTTTATATTGTTGTGACGCTTTATTTATACTAATTCCATCAATACGTACACTGTTAATAGCATTCTGCAACGCTTCCTTCGAGTAAGAAAATCTGCAGTATTTTTTCTTTTCGTGTTTTCCGGAATTCGACATATTTAATAATTATGTTAAAACACAAATAAACACTGCAAGAAGATTAAAGAAGGTTAGTTTCACTTTGTTTATCTATGACAAATTAATTCTTTTTAATTTGCCATTTTATTTACTTAATAGTTTATAAAACTAATGATTAATTTTTTAAACGTCCAATAAGAATTGAAAAGATTAATATTTACCTTATGTAAGTGGCGGGGACTGGATTTAAATAAACCGCCACACAGTAGAGAGAGAAAATATTTCGGAGAAGGATATTAATGCCAATGTCAGGAATATGCAGGGTATAGGCAGATTCGGTTAAGGGAGAAGCCACTCGTATTCGTACACACCGTTTATTCACCTCCTACAATCCACACACCTCTCTTCTTCTTGCCCGCGATCCTCGACGCTCGCGCCTCCTGTCCTAGCCTTTTTTGGCCAATCCTACACTTGGTTGAAGTCGCCTAATCAAAGCCGGCCTATCATTGGTCCGAGATTGGTTACGTACCACTTGGCGTCGCTGTACGCACCGAAAGTCACCCGACGGTGGCGACATCGAGATAATCTTAACCTCGAAGGTGTCTTAGGCACAAAAATTGAATTTGGGTCTTACACTTACAATATGAATATTAAAATAACTAGGTACAGGTAACCTCTAGTTTGTTGTTGACGTAACCATAAATAGTCATTCACTGGTGTATCCGTTTCGTGTTTATTTCACCAGTTAATGACTGATATATTATTTACTGGTACAAATTAAATCGGAATGTACTAATATTGGACCCATAAAAAATATAAATAAAAACAGTAAAATACAATAATACATGAGTAATAAATAAAATTTTAGAATGATGTAATCCTAAACAAATAGATTTTAATTTCTTTGATAACAAGTATTTAATATAAAACTTATTTCTTTTAATGCATATATTCCAATTTGCTTATAGTAAATTTCTATTATAGGTACATTCGGTAAAGTAAGGTGCATATTTCTCTTTTTTACGTAATATAATAACATTTTTAAATAAGAAATTATATTTTAATCAAATGTTTATAAAAAATATATTTCAAAAATATCAATTAATTTACAATTTATTATTCTACACTGTTATTATTTTGATATTTTTCTTAAGTAGTCATTTACTGGTGACCGTTCAGCGACTGGTGCAGTGACCCTAGTTGTGTGAAACGATGATATCGACAACATAGAACATAAAATAAAAACAATAAATGTAAGCTTTTTTAATAATTATAACAAATACATTATCTTATTAATTAAATTATAACAATAATAAAAATAATAACAATAATAACAATAATAGTAACAATAATTTTGTAACCGTGAATCCTGTGTCCTTATTGGCTGCGAATAGCCGCGGGATTCAGGGTTCGGGCGGCGGGCTCGAATAAGTGAGAAGACGGTGTGTTCGGTCTAATATAATACTATGATTTATTATAAAACAACTCCTATGCTAATATGTATGATGCCCTAAGCTACAATGTGCGGCCTCGCAATGCGAGGTGTTCGTATGTCGTGTGCTGGCGACTATGTCGCGGCGTGTGCTCGTGTGCCTGCGCTTGATCGGTGCGGTGCCCTGATTGGCTATGGCGGCGGTGCGTACGATTGGTGTCGGTGTAATGCCTCGGTCGGCTACGGCTGCGTGCGTGCCGGTTGGTCGGCGCGGCGATTGGCGGCGGGTGCGGTATCGGTGGTAGCGGTGCGGTGGTACGCTGTGGCCCTAAGGCCTGACGCTAGCGGCGTTGTGATTCGCGGTGGCCAGCCTGGCCGTCGGCATAGCGGCGCGGTCGTCGGCGGGGTGCCCGGTATCAGCTGCTCGACGCATCAGCTGATCGGTCGACGCTATCATTTAATCACCCCGCATGGGTGACGGATCGCGGTGCCGGTTTCCCCCTCAGTGCAGGGTATCCGGGTGAGATGACGCGTGCGACCACTCAATGCGCGGTCGAGAGCTTAGGTGCGGGACGTGTTAGTGAGTTGCCGCTCGGTACGCGGTCAGGAAGGCACTCACTGCGTGCCGGGAAGGATTCGTGTTGCGAGGCGCTCAATGTGCGCGCTAGGAAGCCTGGCTCACTGCACCAGGAGGCACGGTCTGCTCAGTGCGCGGACCGAGGAAGCTCTGGCTCTTGTCGCGAGTGGAGGGCTTATATACCCTCCACTCGGTGGCGAGGGAAACAGAGAAGAGCGGAGGGAGCGTGCGAGATAGGGGTAACGGCCTTACCTCCGCTCTAGCGGTAGCGGGGGAACGGCTCGTTATAATTTTATTTTGAAATGATTAAAATATATTTGAAATAATACAATTATATACTCATATATAAAATTTTAATTTTTTAAGTTTAAAATACATTATGTATTATATACGTTCTTAGATAATACATTTGGATGGTGTACAAGCCAAAGCACCAAAAATGGTTCAGTATAATAACGGAAATGTTCCGTATGAATTACATGTTAGAAAAAATACTGGGATAAATACTTTGGCAAGGTATGAACTTTCAAATGTGCAAAACGTGACAGCAGAACTTATACAGTTGTGTGACGTTTTAAGTAATTCCAAAGAACGTATGAGTATGTGTTAATTTATAATTCATAATATTGTTTTCTTTACAATATTATTTTATATATAACATAGAAAAAAATTAATAAACTAATTATTTAAATTTATTTTTTTAGTAAATTTCTTAAAAATTAATTTTAATAAATTTAATTTTTAATATTAAAACAATTATAGTTATCGAAGGATATATAAAAACTAATTTTGCAGAGATGCGTAAATTAAAACAAGTAATTAGATGCGGTTCAATTACAGACGGAAATTATAAAATGGAAGTAAACGTTTCTAATTTTAATTATGATAATTATTTAGATTTAGAAATAACAAAAGGGGATAAAATTCAAATCATTGGATCTATTTACAATGCAGGTATTATATTATTATAAAATTTTTCTAAATATAAAAATTTTTTGTAATTATACATATACAAATATATAAATATATATATGTATATATACATACATATATATATATATAAAATCATTTTCATAATATAATATATTATTTACAATTAATAAAATAAAATTTATACAATTTTAGCGGATTCGCCATATTTAATTATAAACGATATTCACGATATAAACAAGTTAGGGGCTCATTTGCCTTTATCTTCATTATTGAATGGAATAAAAACTCCAAAAAAATGGAATTGGAAGAAAAATCAAGTTCATACGTAAGGATGATTTTAATGAAAATTTTATATTAAATAGAGATGAAGAGAAAAGAGTTATAAACCACCATTCTAATTAATTTAATTAACTCAATAAATATTTCTGTAACATAATTTTTATCAATACAAGTTTGTTACCCATAAAGTTCTACATTTATGTTTTATATTTATTTATGAACAATGGCTATGTTGTGATGCTTAAATAACATATAAAATAGTAATTTAAGCATTTTAAGCAATTATCACCAAAATTCAATACAAGTGTATAAAATATCGAAAATTTCATAAGATATATCTAGTCCATAATTATCTTCTCTCTCCCTCCCTCTCTCTCTCTCTCTCTCTCTCTCTCTCTCTCTCTCTCTCTCTCTCTCTCTTTCTCTCTCACACATACAAAATAAATATCTAATTTAAAAATTATTAAGGACATTCTCTTTTTAGATACAACAAAAAAAGAAAACACTTATGAAGAAACAAGATTAGATACGTAAAATTTAATATATGTTCTAAAATAAATATATATAAACATGTATATATGTAACGAACCTCTCGTCCGCCGGCATCACCGACCACGCGCGGTCCGGCCGAACACCCGCTGGACCGCACAAACGGGCACCGGCCCGTCCTAATCGCCCGCAATAAAAAGCGTCGAGACGAGGCATCGTCTCCGCTCCGCGTATTTCCCCGCACGCTCCCAACCTCTACGAGAGAGGAGCGAGTGCGGGGAAACCCGAAGATCCACGAAGATCCTCGATCCTCCACCCGAGCGGGTATAAAAAGCCGCTCCGGTGGAGGCTGCGATATTTCTTGCTCCGACCGTACGCTGGATTCCGATCCCGACCAGAGTACGCTCCTGAGAAGCTTCCTGCGATCAGTAATTAGGGTAGAGTGTTCTCTACCTTAACCGAGAGCTCTCGGTACCGCTCGTATTCTAACTCCTAGTTCGTCTCCGTAGCAGAGGGTAGAGCGTACTCCGCCTTCACCGAGAGTTCTCGGCTACGGACTCTCCTTAGTCGCCTGATCACCCGGCTCGAACACCACGGGGGTGGAGAGTTCTCCGTCTCCCTCGAGAGATCTCGAGATCGATCGGCGTTTTCCTCGATCACCAGACTCGAGTCGAAAGATCACCGCGCAGCACAACACCCCGCGCTTCACGCCGCGTACCGCACACCTCCGATCTCGAGGCTCCGGCGATTATCGCCCGCCGCACCGCTCGCCTCATCGCGCCACGAAACACCGCTTCACGCGCCAGGGCATTGCCCGCCGGCCCGTCGCCGTACACCGCGACCACCACCGAGTCAGCCACGTGCTCGACAGCGAACAGCTGTTTTGTCCCGCGACACACAAAGATACACAGACACACATATACACACACCGCATCTGTAAATAATCATTCCGCCAAACGACTTACGATACACACACCGACACACTTACGCAATTGTAAATAGCTTGTACATATCCAAGATCTCATTAAAATATATATTCCTTTATTCCGAAAAAGCTGAGTCTATTGTCTCAGGGACCTTCCTACACTCGATCCCGGCGAGTTAGTCCGCGTAGGAAATACGGTCCGTTACATATATATATAACATGTATATGTTATATATGTTATGTTATACTATTTTATATATGTTAAGATTTTTTTTGTTTACTAAAAAGTTAAATAATATTTTTTAGTTAAATTTAATAATTAATGTAATATTAAACACAATTTAAATATAATGAAATATAATAAAACAAATAAAATATAATAAATTTGAAATGTTGTATTAAAAAGTAAATACAATTAAAAAAAGTTAAATATTATGTAATATTATTATACAAAGGATAAAATGAAAATATTATCCAATGAAATGATACATGTAAAAATAAAAGGAATTGATGTAAAATTAAAAGTCCACCATTACAGTAAGCCATGCTATAACTCGAGTGGTTCAAACACTTCTTTAGAGATGTTCTAATTCGTACAATTAAAAAAAATAAAAATATCAATTAAAGTATCATTAAAATATTCCTAAACAATAGTAAAATTCTACGTTTACCTCAATTCTCTCAGGTACATCAATGGTTTAATAATAACTGTTTAGTGTATATATATGCAACTTTCATATACATGTAATTGAAAATGTTGTGCCTCTTATTAATAAGAGACACGGTATTTCGGGTTCGCTGTCGTTACTCCTCGGATCAGGTTTCATGAGTGATAAAGCCAATTGTTAAATAACACGTTTACTATATCTTCTTACACTGATTTACAATAGTTCGTACAAATGATATGTTGAGTGACACAGGTCGCTGAGTACGTCGCTGTATGGCACGCAAGTAAGCCCGCTCGTTGTCTGAACCTCGGTGTTTATATACACCGTTTTTGGGCGTATGACCGGGGAAGGTACTTCCGCGGTCACTGGCCTTTGGACAGTGTACTTGCTTAGCCAGCGAGTGCTGGCTACGCGGATTCCACCCCAAAATCAGATGATTTTGGGTGTTATTGCTTGAGCAACCGGGTGCATTTCCCGGTGCGACGCCCGGTATGTAGGCCCGGGCGATGTCCGCGCACGAGGCGTCATTTGACACCTTCTATCGCTTGCAACATGTCGTATGTGAGTGTGATGCACTCACAACATCCCTCCCCCTTATTAGGAAGACAACGAGGGGGCTGAGTTGTCGGTTACGCAATAGTGTTTTGTGAAGTTCCGCTATGATCGCTATTATAATTATACGGCGGATAGTATTTTTAGTACGCAATAATGTTTGGTACAGTTTCGCGATAAGCGCTGTTAATTTTAATTACAGGTATTTTGGTACATACATTTTTTTAGTTAGCGGGGTCGCACGGCAGTTTTGAAAGGTCTTGTAGCTCACGTTGAGATTCAGGGCCTCCTGAATGGCGTCTTCGTCTTCGAGAAACACGGCAAGGCACCGAAGGCAGTCTCTTGCTGGTCGGACGTTCATCAGGATGATCTCGCACAGGAAACACTGGGTGATGGTTTCCCATGACTCATCGGTCGCCAGCTGTGTGCGGTACCCGTGGGAGGTTGGTTCTCGTACCTCGCACCGGGCTCTGTGTGGCCGGTAGCATCTACGGCACCATCGCCTCCAGGCGAATTCGGTTTCCACGAGGCACCGCTCGGTCGGCTGCAGGCAGATGCTCCTTAGGAACCGCTCGTAGCGAGTAGGGTGGTCAATTGGGCGCACCCCATCGATTGGCTGTTCGATTTCCGTTGGGATCTTCATCTTGTCAATCTTCAGGTTGATCTTTCGGTTAACACAAGAAACTTGAAAAGCTGGTGAATTTTAGTGATGCGACTTGGTCCGTGTTGGCTTACGGATTTTCTTGTCGCGCGGCTCTGCTGTGGTTTTTATAATTTTCCAAAAAATGTATTTGGTGAGGTAGTGAACCCATTATCAGACCATATATGGTCATAGATAAGTCAGCTGTGCACCGTTGGTGCACGTGTCGTGACTTGCCAGAGTCCGGCAATTTGCTGTAACGTGATCGTATGTCACGTTTTGCTAACTCAAGACGTGCTGGTTAATGCCATGCGCCCCTCCCCCGTAGGGAGAAATTTATTACAATTTATTATTTTATTTTTACTATTGTTAATAAATATATATATTATTTTAGAATCGCGTACTACTCCATTTTGTATTCTGCGTCTATCTAGATTTAGCGTGATTCACGCATTTTCTTTCGTATTACAATAATCCCTATTACTAACGCTATTATAACTATTACATTGGTTGTTCCGCTTGTTGCCATTGGAAAAATAAAGTGTGGCGATTGAAAGATCGAGTTTGGCCTTTTTTCAAATTCTTTATCTATTTCATCTATTTTCTTCTTATAGTTTTCTAGTTCTGATGGGTTTTCTATAACCTCTTTTAATTTTATTTTTCTCGTTATGTCTGTGTCGTTTGTTGAGTCAGACTTTTGTAGTAACGAGATATTGTATTGCGGTAGATATGCTTCTACTCGCGTTTCATATGATGCCTTGACTGATTTTATTATAGCGTTTTCCGTCGTTATTTTACAGCTATTCTTGAATGTTATTCTACCCGTTCTTTCAATCTTTTCCTTTATTTGTCCGTGGTCTTTACAATTGTGACGTGACGCGTCGGGTCGCGTTCGTCACAAGGGCGTAAGCCCGACCGAGGGGGTCGAGTTGGGGCTCCTCCTCGCCAGCCGAGGGGGACGCGACTTTGTTTTACG
This sequence comes from Monomorium pharaonis, assembly GCF_013373865.1. Classification (NCBI taxonomy): domain Eukaryota; kingdom Metazoa; phylum Arthropoda; class Insecta; order Hymenoptera; family Formicidae; genus Monomorium; species Monomorium pharaonis. The sequence continues at coordinate 28,531,230 of NC_050467.1, read as the reverse complement.
TTTGTTTCTTTCTTCTTTTAGTTTCCGCGTTACCGGGTCAGATTGTTTAGGGTATTTAGGACTAAGGCGCCGAGTGAAGGCTTAATCTTATTGTACCACGAACGGAGGAGGAGCAGCCATCGGGGGAAAAAGTATCGCGAGCAGTCGACAGTAGGAGAGGAGCCCCGCGCAGAGTTTCCCCGCCGAGCCGTGCACCGAGCCCGGCTGATTATTACCGCCCTGAGCCGCCTGGATACCGCCGCCCTGAGGATACCGTGGCAGAAATGATACCGCATAGCAACCGGAAAGATTCTTGAGAGGAAACACGCCGAGGGCACGCCACCGGGCTGCGGACCGGGGGGAGTTACCGTCAAATTGTAAACGGCCCGCCACGCAGATCGGTTCGGCCACGGCATGGCCAGCCGGGCCAACCGAAAATGGCAGAGCCATAACACTCTTCCCGGCGGAAGTCGTCACGCACGGACCACGAGGCAAGTGGATAGGCGATGCGGCGCAGCATGGGATCGAGGCGTGCGGATCGACCGAAAATCGAAGCACGCGCATGCGCGGCGGCTCAAGCCGGCCGGCGCGGGACCGGGGCTCCTCACTGTTCGGCAAGCCGTGACTGTGCGTACTTGGCAGAGGACGAGCCCCAGATACCGCGACAGATACCGAAGAATTCCGGGACCAGGACTCCGTTCCATATTGTAAGGCCAGCACTCGGCAGCCATCGATACGTAAGGTTCGGAAAAGGCGGTCAACCCTCGTGCGGGACCGGATACCGGATACCGTTTCCTCGGAGGACATCGGTCATCCGAATCCGATATTATTAGTGATATTAGTGTATAAAGTAACTCAAAGAAAGAGTAGAGTTTTGTGGCCGCACGAGGGCTCGGACCGACCGGCCCCGAATAATTGATACCGCGAGTACGTCCCTCTCGGACTACGCCGGAGCCGACAGTCATAGGATTAATCTTTGTTACCGCGAATCGGTTCCGCAATCATTTATTTTGTCTTTGTTGGAGCGGAGAGCCTCGTCGGCCTCCCGCCGCGTATTATCAATTTTGTCTTTTCTACATGTTTGTGTCCAAAGTTCGTTTCCGTCTCTATCACAGTAAAATCCATGAATTAATCGTGTACAGACGCATTGAGTAAGCTCCTTGCAGCATTGTTACCGTTTTCAGTAAAGAAATATAAAATATTCTTTTGTTGTTTAATAAGTGAGTACCGAATCTTTATACGACCTGCCTCGATCCGACATCTCCACGCCTTCCGTCTCAAAAAGAACCACGCCACTCTATCGTCTCGCAAGAAAGAGCTACCGGCACTTGTAACGCTTTCCAGTTGGTTACCGTATTATAGCTGATTATTGTGTGGCGCGAGAAGTCGCGCCTGGCGCCCAACAATTTAGCGTATTGGGAAGTTACCGTTCTTGCAAGCTACCGCTATCGTATCGAGGGCAACCTCGATCGATATTGGGGGATACCGTATACAAGATACCGCTATCGTGTCGAGAGCAATCTCGCCCGATATTTGGGGGATACCGTCTATGAGTTACCGTTCTCGCTTCGAGCGCAAGCCTCGAGCGAGTGGGGGATACCGTATGCAAGCTGCTGATACCGTATCGAGAGCATTCTCGAGAAATATTGAGACTACCGTTCTAATAAACTATCGCATCTAACTGGAAGAGCGTTACTCGTTACCGCGTATACTGAGATTTCCGTTTAATTGAGCGTAGCCCCCTCGGACCTGGCGTTCCCGAGGGCAAGCGACGTTGCACAATGTATAGTGATTACTTGGCTTCTCGGTGTCGAGTATAGCCACGAGTGTGAATTACCTAATGCTATCCAAAGACTAGTATTCGATATAGTGTTTTTTATTCTACAGTCTTTATAATTTTCTTTGATTTCCGCGTATATTTTGACTTCGCATATGAAGTCTGAATTTATTCTATATACCGGATGGTTCTGCGTACATAAGTATTCGTGTTTTATTTTTACGCACTTTTGTAGGTCGCTATTCGCTAATATTATGTACGTACGCTGTACAGTATCTACGAGAGGATAGTTAACTTCTATAAATGAGAAGGTGTTATTTTGATCTGGGATAGGTAGGGGAATTACATTCTGAATTTCATATTTTGGTATTGATATGAGCGGAAATTTCAGAATGGTGTATATGTGTGAATGGTACGCGCCTATTTCCGCGAATCTTTCTATTGTCGACCATTCTTCTTTGCCTATTCTAAATGGGAAATATAATCCTTCAGGCAATTGCAAGCTTGCGTCTTTAAGAGACTCTATTATTTCATTGACGGGTGTTAGTCGAAGATGCGACATTCCCTTTTTGACGTTTGCTACGTATTCTAATACGTCTTCTGCGTCTCGCGTTAAGTCCGCTAGTATAGCGTTAATAATTATAAAATGTTCATGCAAATTACTCTGTTTTTCGTCTTCGATTAGTTTTGTTCGTAATTTGTCAGTCGCGTCTGCGAGAGTATTTTCGTTTTGTCCTATTGTTCGTTTGTTGTTGTCAATGTGAGCTATTGTTGCTTTCATTATTTTGAGTTGATTTTTTATTGCATGTTTATTTAATTCTTGAGTATTATGCAATATTGTCAATTGCTCGTTGATGAGTTTTTCTCACCGATTTTGAATTTCGTTTCCTTCGTGCGCTTATCGTACTGCGTTTTTGCTTTGGCTTTTCCTTCTTTTATGTTTTCGCGTGTGACACGGTTTGCGGCCCTTAACCTGTCCCTTAATTCTTGTGCATAGTCGTCGTAATTATAAGTGGGTTTAGGCTGTTTAGTTAAAGCTGTTGGCAGTTCTGCCTGTCGACCGTATATTAGTTCAAACGGTGTATATCCTGTCGCCGTGTGAGGCGTTGTATTGTATGTGTGCATCGCGTACGGGATCCATTCGTCCCAGTCGGTTTGGTCTTTGTTTATGTAATGTCGCAGATATTTGGCTAGAGTCCAATGCGATCGTTCGAGAGTTCCGTTGCTCTTGGGGTGGTAGGCGATAGTTTGGATTTTATTTATTTTTAACAGTTTGCAAGTATTTTTAAATATTTCGCTCGTGAAATTTGTGCCTTGGTCCATTAGTACGTATTCCGGCGTTCTGTATTCCAGTACAATTTTCGTGACAAATTCTTTGCTCACAGTATTTGTTTCCTGGTTTGGTATAGGTATCGCCTTACTAAATTTCGTAAGATGATCCTGAAAAGTGAGTAGGTACCGATTGTCATTTTTTGTTAATGTTAGTGGTCTTACAATGTCGAGCGCACATTTCTCAAAAGGTCGGCTTGGCGTGTCTGTGACGACAAGAGGTGCCTTTATTCTTCGAGAGAGTTTATTCTTTTGGCATAACTCGCATTCCTTATGTACCGCTCTACATCGGCCGTTAGTCCAGGCCAGTTATGATTTAGTCGTATTCTCTTTATCATTCTTTCGATTCCTTGATGCCCTCCTGTAGGTGCATCATGGTATTCATATAAAATTTGTTTTTTCTGTTCTTCTATATATGCTTGTTCGCATTCATTGTCCTCTTCTTTATCATCTTTAGTAGATGTATATGCGTGTTCGCCGTCTTCGTTTAGCGCGAGGACTTTATCAGTTGCTTCTGTAACGTGAGCTTCCCGCTTCACGTTACGACTCAGCGCGTCGGCGTTCGCGTTCGCTCGACCGGCCTTATGAATGATTTCATAATCGTACTCTTCCAGTTTCAATCTCCATCGAATCAGTCTTGATCCGGGATCGTTTACATTAAACAACCATATAAAGGGTTTATGATCGGTTACGATCTTGAACTTGGTCCCATATACATATGATCGGAAATGTTTTACAGCCCACACTATTGCGAGTAATTCTTTCTCGGTGGTACTGTAATTCTGCTCTGCGCGATTTAATATTCTGCTCGCGTAAGCAGTGGGACGATCGTTGCCTATCGGTCCCTGTGACAATACCGCTCCGATTGCATAATCGGATGCGTCTGTGGTCACATTAAATTCTTTTGTGAAATCTGGATATTGGAGCACTGGTACCGTCGTTAATTTTTCTTTTAGCGTATTAAAGGCTATTTGTTGTTCGGCGGCCCACGCGAATTTTTCTGTTTTCTTAATTTAGTTAACGGTTTTGCGATTTTGGAAAATTCTTTAATGAATTTTCTATAATATCCGGCGAAGCCTAAAGGACTGAACATCCTTAACCTTTTGTGGTTCCGGAAAATCTCTTATTGCTTGCAGCTTTGCTGGATCCGGTGATATTCCATCTTCGGAAATCACATGTCCTAAATAATTGACTTCCTTGCGTAAAAATTCGCATTTGTCTGGCTGCAGCTTTAAATTCGCTTCTCGTAAGCGTTGCAGTACTTCCGTTAACCGTTTGTTATGATCTTCTAGACTCGAGCCGTATATCACTATGTCATCGAGATATACTAAGCATCTGAGTCCTTGTATTCCCATGAGTACTGAATTCATCAGTCTCTGGAATGTGGCTGGTGCGTTTTTTAATCCGAACGGCATTCGATTGTACTCGTAATGTCCGTACGGTATTGAGAACGCTGTCTTTGGTTTATCTTGCTCAGCCATTGGTATCTGATGATACCCTGACGCTAAATCTAGCGTTGAAAAATATTTGGCGTTCCCCAATTGATCCAGTATTTCTTCAATGTTGGGTAGGAGAAATCAATCGCCAATAGTTAAATCATTGAGCTTTCTGAAGTCGATTACAATTCGAAGCTTCGGTTTTCCGGACGAGTCAGCTTTTTTAGGTACCACTAATAGTGGCGCGTTTCATTGACTCGTGCTAGCTCTGATAATGCCATCGTGTAGCATTTGTTTTATCTGTGTATTCACCTCTTCTTTATGCTTCGCAGGGAGGCGATACGGTCGTACATTGATCGGCGATTCGTCGGCTTGTGTACGTATCTCATGTTTCACTGCTGCGGTGAATGTCAGTGATTCTCCATTTAGGTGGAATATGTCTTGATACTGTTCGCATATCCGTGTGAGAGCCTGTCTTTCTTCCGAGTTGAGGTGCCGGGTGCGTAGTGTTTGTCAGATTCGTTCGCTCCGCGGGCGGTTATCTGTACATTTCACTTCTTTAATTACCGCGTATATTTGCTGATCTTTTTCGTCATGATCTTCCACGATTACGTGTGGTGGGCGTATTTTTACCGGCTTGTCCGTAGTGTTTACTATGCTGATTGCGCACGTTAAATTTTTCGGTTCGACCATGCATCGGCCGATGTATACTCCGGGCTCAGTTTCTACTGCTTGTATTACTTCGGGTTGATTTCTATTGGTGGTTGCTCGGACAATGGTCTCACTGCGGGGCTTGAGGGTTATTTTCCCGTATGGTTTTAATTTAAAGATGAGACCTGCAATTTTCAGTTCTTTCTTACCGTAATCGCGGGCCACTTTATGTTTCTTCATAAAGTCGAGGCCTAGTATTACGTTGTATTCCATTCTTTATCACATACATGATGTGTTTCATTTCTCGTTCGCCTAGTTTGATATGTGCCTGCATACTTCCAATCGTATGCAATTGATGGCCCGTCACTTCTGCTAGGGTGATTCTTTCGGGGGAAATTCTGGTTTTCCCTTTTAGTTTATTTAGTCGTATCAGCAAAATCGTTACGCCGGAGTCGAAAAGCATGTTAATTTCTCCCGATCGCGTTTCTCGTATCGAAAGTGTGACTTGGTCGAGGTCGCAGCTCAGCTGGGCGACTCGAGTTACCGGCGCGATTTGATATGACCGCGCGGTCTTATCCTTCCTTGTCTTTGTCTCTCCTTCTTTGTCGCTACTTTGCTCAGAGTTGGAGTTTTTTTTTCTTCGCGGTTCAATTGCTTTTCACGTACTATATTCTTTGCTATTATTATTTCGTGGTTCCTGTGGGCTTTTTGACGTTTTATTAACGGTTTTCCTGTTTAGGTGCCAGCACTCGTTTCGGGTGTGGCCGCGTTTCTTGCAGTGTTTGTAAAATTTGTCGACTGCGTTTACGCGTGATTTCTCCGGTTGCGGTAACGCAAAGCGATTGGCATACCGGCTGCTTCGGCAATCTTTGCCATGATACCCCAGTTTTCCACATTTCCAGCACTGCAATTTGCTTTTATAATTTTCTCCGCTGGGCGTATTATATTTCGGCTTAGGCCCGTTAGCGGCCGTTCCTTTTATTCGTTTTTCCGCGCTAACGGCGACTATTGCTTCTTGCAACGTCGCATATCCGCGCGATCAGATTACGGCTTTCGTGTCATCGCTAAGTCCTATTTGATAATTTTCGAGCGCTTGCTGCTGTAGAATGTCTAATATCGCGCGTTTGTTTTCGGTCGTGTAATGTTGTCGACCCTCTATCATGGATTCGTACAGGTCCATTGTTAATTTATCGGCTCGGAGTCTGTATGTTCGCGCATTTTCTCTAGCTCTTTGTTTGAGCGTATTAAATTCGATTTGTAAATGGTACTCTCTTTACTAGCGTAACACGCTTCTAGCTCCTGTTTTAATTGCTCGAAATCTCGGACTTTTCGCGTTTGGAAATCCAGCATAGCACGGCCTTTTAACTTTGTGCATAATATTGCTCCTAACAGAGTCACTTCGTCGGCCGGGTCAATATTTTCTTCACCGCGTGCGTCATTGCGCTTAAAAATTCTTGTAACTTGCTTGCATTCCCGTCGAATTCTGGGATCAACGCACTTCTTTTAACGGTAGTGTCCCGCGGCTTCTTTGGTATCGAACGTCATCGTCGTGGTCTGCGAAGATCGTATCTCTTCGGCTCGGTCGCGATGGTCGGTAATCGTAAATGCGCTGCGTGTGTAATTGCGTTTCTCGCACGGCGTATATGTCCGTTTGTAATCTTTTGCGTATTTCTTGGATGACCGCGCGCAGTATGTCTCGGACTTCGTTGTCCCTTTCGCGCTACGTTGGGCTGTGCTGCCCTGGCGGCCTGATTTTCACGGATTTCTTGATGCATCTCTAGGATTTCTTGCTCTGCGTCGGCTATAAATTGCTGAGCTTCCGTTTGCTGAGCTCCCGATGGTTGGGCTTGTTCGTTGGTACTCATTGCGTATCGTTCGAGAATTTAGTCCGGGTTAAAGATGTCCGAATCGTACGAGGTCAGTGAAAATTCGCCGCGTGATGATACACGACTCGGAGTTCGGCTAATGTATGGCCTAATCCGTCTGATCTCGCAGTCTTGTCGTGTCGCGTTGTCAAATAGACTTGAATCGAGATTCGCGAAGGGAAATTCTCACTCGCGTACGTGTTCGGGTAGTTCGCTATTGTCTTCGGGGGGAAATTCTAAAGCTCTACGAACGTTATCCCGATCCTCGCGAAGAGCTTAGGCCGCTCGTCAGGCAAGATCTAGTTCTAAATAATGTATCGATCGCGCCGCAGCTTCGCTAAATAGCCACGATTCGTTTCGTATCGTGTTTCTATCACCTGTTCGCTACTGTTATTTAATCGTTGGTGTTATTTGTCGATAACTACGTTACTGGGGGCCTGCGTATTTTGAGTTTTGTCGGACGCGCTTGCTTATAATTTATTTCGCTTACAAGATTTGTCGGACTTACATTGACGCAGTATATCGCAGTATATGCTGTCCGTCGTTTCGCCGCTTGGCTGGTGAGTCACCATACGGTAGGTCGGTGTCTTCTCGGATTTCGCCGCTATCGCTGTTGCGTTGTCCGGAGCTCTGGCTCGATGGCTGTCTTCTTTGCTGGATCTCAGGTCCGCAGATCAGTTGCTCGGCTTGGCTGCGTTGTGCAGGATCTTCGGCGAGTTCGTTCGCTCTGATCGGCTTCCGCTCTTTTCTTTCTTGGCTGTTCTCTCCTTGGCTCTGAGTCCGTTAGGGAGTGTTTGCCCTTGATAGGTTTTTTGACAGTGAATCCCACCGCTGCCACCAGATTTGTTGTGGCCCTTATTGGGATAAAGGGTCACAGGTATTTTGGGATCGTCTGTCGGTACTCCTCGGATCAGGTCTAGTAAGAGATTGTAGCCGTTGGTTGAGTAACAATGTAGATATAGTATATTTACTCTCTTAATTACACTGATTCGTAATAACACTATAACTCGTGATAAGTATAAATGGACGAGCGACATACGTTCGTCGCTATGGCACGCATGTAAGCCCGCTCGTTGTCTGTACCTCGGTGTTTATATACACCGTTTTTGGACGTATGACCGGGGAATGTACTTCCGCGGTCACTGGCCTTTAGACAGTGTACTTGCTTAGCCAGCGAGTGCTGGCTACGCGGATTCCACCCCAAAATCAGATGATTTTGGGTGTTATTGCTTAAACAACCGGGTGCATTTCCCGGTGCGACGCCCAGTAGGCCGGGCAATGTCCGCGCGCGAGGCGTCATTTGACACCTTCTATCGCTTACAACATGCCGTATGTGAGCGTGACTCACAACACAATTAAATAGTACCTGTCCGGCAATATTTAAATAATACATATGGAGATAATTGAATGGGTCGTGTAGTACTTTTTTGGAAATGGCCAAGATCACCAGATTGGAATCCTTATGATTTTTTCTTGTAGGGGTGCACAAAAAGAAAAAATATTTTAATCGCGTAGAAACGCAGAACGAATTGGAGGAGCAAATTCAAATAGCATTTAATAACGTACAACGACACCACATTCAACATGCCACAGAAAGTGTTATGAATAGAACAATTAAATGTTTGGAAGCTAATGATGGACACTTTGAGCACTTGTTATAAGAAGCACTTGTTATAATGTTTTATCGTTTTATAATAAATAAATTTATTTACCATTGAACTTTTTCTTACTTTGTCCAATAGACAGATCTTTGTAAATCCTATAATGGTAAAAATTTTTTTGGTAATCGGCAGTTCTACTGAAGTAGCCGCCTAAAGAATTCTATCGATAATTATTAGCACTCGAAGCTGTAAACTGCGGAATAAAAAATTTCTTTAGTTGAAAATACAAATTCGAAAATTTTCTAAGTCCCATCAAAATAGAAATATTTCCCGGTAACCGACAATTCTACTAAAAATTTTAGTAGCTTTCCAAGGAAGCGCCCCAATTGACCACAACCATTTACAGCAATGAATGCTTAGAGTTTTTCCGTTGGACCGTCAATTAGAAAAGCGGTGGTCAATTGGGACGTGGTCAATTGGGGCGCTCCCGCTTTCCAAAGAATTTCGTCGATAATTATTACCATTAAAAGCATTATTAAATTTTTAATAACAGGGAGTCAACTTCACGCATTCTCTGTCATTGACTTTCTTTTGTACCTCCGCGCTTATTGACTTATTGCAATGATGAATTGAGGCGAAGCTATTTACCGCATCGAAAAATAGTATTAGACATTTCTTTTTAGATTTTGATTTTCTATGACATGGTGCTAAGCAAATCCGCTTTAGAAACACCCTGTATATATGTGTGTGTTGTGTGCGTGCGTGCGTGCGTGCGTGCGTGCGTGCGTGCGTGCGTGCGTGCGTGCGTGCGTGCGTGCGTGCGTGCGTGCGTGCGTGCGTGCGTGCGTGCGTGCGTGCGTGCGTGCGTGCGTGCGTGCGTGCGTGCGTGCGTGCGTGCGTGCGTGCGTGCGTGCGTGCGTGCGTGCGTGCGTGCGTGCGTGCGTGCGTGCGTGCGTGCGTGCGTGCGTGCGTGCGTGCGTGCGTGCGTGCGTGCGTGCGTGCGTGCGTGCGTGCGTGCGTGCGTGCGTGCGTGCGTGCGTGCGTGCGTGCGTGCGTGCGTGCGTGCGTGCGTGCGTGCGTGCGTGCGTGCGTGCGTGCGTGCGTGCGTGCGTGCGTGCGGGCGTGCGCGCGCGTGTGTGTGTGTATACACATATGTACACATATATACATATGTATACAGGATGTTCGAAACATGTGGGGAAGGAGGAAGGACGCCACCGGTGCCCGGGAGAGACGAGCACGCGGCCCGCACGGGGATTCGGCGTGGCCCTGGGAGAGCCACGGCCGGAGCCTAAGGCGGCGGTGCCCGCCGACACCACAACGGAACGTCCCGGAGGGCTGTGGAGGAGCCCGGATGGGACCAAACGCGTCGAGGGAGGCGTCGAGTCCTCTCACGAGGAACGGAGGTCTCCGCGTGCGCTGCCCCGGCTCGGGAAATGGCCCAGCGGGAGAAAGAATATTTTGCGGGGGCCTGCGAGGCCCCCGGAAGGATTACGGCGCGCACGTCCCTGCGTACGCAGGACTGCGTGCTTTGCAGCAATTGGGTCGCGGCGCGGAAACAATGCGCATGACTTTACGGGGGGTCGCGGCGTCGATCCGGGATCGACCGCGATTCACCCCGCTTTTGCGTGCGAACGGTCCCGCCGTTAAGTTGCGTGTCGTGTCCCTGGTGAAGTATCGGTGTGGCTTGTGCGAGGCCTCAACCAGGGCAAAGGGACGAGCCTGGAGACGAGGGAGGACGTCGCCAGGACATTATCGGTGAGGTGGCCTGTCAAGATAAGTTACTGTGAGCGGTCGCCGGCCGGCGAGGTGTTCCCGGGCCCGTTCTGCATCCGCTTTTGTGTTGGTGCGTGACTCGCGTGGACCGTAGGGCGGTCGTACGTTCGTGTCGTTAATTGGGAATATATCGGATGCAAGCGGGCGGGACGCCGAAGCGCCGAGCCACGGGGAGGACGGTCGTGAAGACGCGTGGGTTCCGTCGGAGATTCCCCTCGACCGTGCACGCCGCAAAGCCCTCGCGCGAGCGAGTATCGCGTCGCGAGTAGCGGGTGGACGGGACTTCCGGTTTCGCGACGGTGTGTAGTGCGGTAGCGGCCGGCGATTATTGTGTGACCCCCGCGAGACACGCGGTCGCGTTCTCTAGTTGCCGGGAGTGTCGGCACGTTCGAACGTCCGAAATTCATGTGCGCGGAAGATTCCATCGTCTGTCCTTGTCGGCCGCGTGCCTACCGCGGGAGCTTCCCGCGTATCGTTCGCGTTTCTGTTTGGTTTGATTCGCGCCGGGGCGCCGCCTTGTCGGAACGCCGCCTGCCGCGCCCCGTGATATTATTGTTTCTGTCCGACTATTCATTTTAATAAAGTTCGTTACTTGTTACGTGCGGAGTCTATTTTTCTGGTGTGGTGGTCGTCCGCCACTTCGTGTTACCGCATTTGCCTGCTCCCTTACGATTCACCCCGCCCCTCTACCGTTAAGCAGAGCTGGTCGAGATTGTCGCGCGAGGATCGAGGACACCTTGGCGTAACGATTTTCGCGAATTGACGCGTCGTCGAGCGCGTCTGGCGCCCAACAACTTTCGTGATAACGTGTGGCCGAGATTCGAGCGCGACAAACACGGCATCGGGGGTACCGGTTACCCTATCGGTCTCGCTGCTTTTTGCTCGCGGCTTTCCCGGTCAGGAAAAGTCGTGACAATATATATATAATATATATATATATATATATATATATATATATATTTGATTTATGGAATAGACTATTAACATATCGATATCTGTAATATTTTATTTTTTATCAACAAAAAAGTATCGGAAATTTTTAGTAAAAATTGAAAATTTTTTTTGAAATGTCGCCATTTTGTAAATTTTTATTCAAATTTATTTTCTTTAGTCTATTCTAGAATTATATTTATTCTTAACAGAAAAGTCTTTTGGTTAGTTGTTTCAAACAAATTTTAAGACTTGGAAAACTTCCGCCAGGACGCCATGGTTGGCGCGCAAAGATTCTGGCTGCTCCATATTCCGCTGCAGTAAATTAATAAAATTGACTGAAATTTTTTTACAATATACTTTAAAGTGTAATAAATACAATATAAAATATTTGCGTTTCTACGTTGTTTACTTTTTCTACAAAAAATTCACAAAAATTACCTATTTTTTGACCTATCTAACAAAATGAACCCTTAAGGAACCTTAAAACAGAAAGTTTATTCGGTGCTGATCAATTCAAGAGAGCAATTGAGGGACCGAATCATAGATGCAGTGCACCAAATATCACCAAAACAATGTCTAGCGGCAATAAATGCGGTCAGTGTTAGATGTAATGCCTGCATTCCCTGGTGAAAATGTAAAATCGGAGCGTAAGTCGAATGTAAAGGGAAAGTAATAGAAGCGTTAATAAATCTTCTAAGAAGCGTAAATTGAAATAATGAAATGTAAAAGCAGCGTTAACACTTCTTTTACATTTCATTGTTTCAATTTACGCTTCCTAGAAGGTTTACTAACGCTTCTATTACTTTCCCTTTACATTCGACTTACGCTTTGATTTTACATTTTCGCCAGAGTTGCTGTAAGAGGGCAGCAATTTAAACAATATTTACGTTAAATAGATGATAAAACATGAATGAAATGTAAATCTATAGGTAAAAGTACGAAAACTTGTTTTATTTCTTTTTTTGTGATTTTTTCCAAAATGAAGCGAACACGAGCAAATCTCTATCTAAATCCAATGCGCGTGCGAACAAGTAGTTTGATCACCTGTCATGAGGCGGTCCATTTTTTCGTATAAAAGATGTGCACTTTTAACCTTTACAGGGGTGGTGGGAAATACTTCCCATCTTATTTTCTTCGGTTTTTTTGATATACTGAGGTCTGTTACATCGCATAATCGTGAAATAAATTATTCTATGCTTATTAATAATAAAACTATGCACTACTGTAAGAGTTTTTCATTAATCATGTATTTTGCAATTGTTATTAAACAAACAATAACAAAAAATGTTCTTTTTTTACGACAAATTCGTTTTAAAAGTTTTTTAAATATAAATAAACTTTTAGACCATAATTTTATATTCTAGAGATGACGAACTAAGTCATATTAAGTTGAAGTTGCAGAAAGTATATTGTTATTATTTTGTATTCAGTAAAATATATTGCAAAAATGCTATTTTCAGCATGTAAAATTGATTTATTCACTTAATTTATAAGTTAGTTATATAAAATTTCGTACTTAAAGGTTATTTGGGTTACTGATTTTGAAAATAACCTGAAAAATGTAAAATTTTAAATGGCGGCTACAAAATATCGAATAAAATGATTACAAGAATATAACACCTTGAATTTTTTTTATCGAAAATTATGTATTTGAGCGAAAAACCGAAAGGGATTTTTTTAATTACAAATTTTATGAAGAATATGGCTATATTCTTTTAATTCTTGAATTTTGAATTTTTATGTTCGACGCCTGTCATATTGGATCTGCCATTTTGAATTTTTAAATTTTGACCTTGGATTTGGTTTTAGCATATTTAAAATATATAAATGCGACAAGATTTATCCGACATAATTGTTAGTAAAAATGTGCCTCTTAAAGGGTTAAGAGATAAAAAAAGTTTATTTCTGAATCCGTGCAAATAGTTTCTAAAGTGGGAACACTTATAAAAACAATCAATCCATTTTTTTAGAATAAAAAAAGGGTATACTAATTAGGATGGGAAATAATGATACGTATAATTTGAAAAATCGAATAATCGTATTTGTCATTTTTATATTTAATACTTTAAATGTTTAAATAAACGGTTGATAGTAGTGAGTATTTCCTTATTTAAAGTAAATACTTTCTTTTTTCAACAAAATATTTGTTTTATTTTAAATTGTTGTTGAATTAACTTTATAAGATAAATTAAATTGTCATTATATTTTATAGTATTAAAAACCATATATTTAACCATAAATTATGTTGAATTAATTAAATGGTGTTTATGATAACCGATGAAGTCGACACGTTTAATTAAAACAAGTAATTTTTTAGTAAATTAAACTTTTTTTCAGTGTAAAAAGTATCTTTATTGTTATGCGCGTATTACAGCGATTAATCCGTGATAACGCCAATTAAAGTTTGTAAAAATTCATCAAAAATAATCCTAAATACACAGAAAAAAGAATATTCTCGTTTTGATAATATGTATAATTTCAAAACGGAAATCTTGAAATGAGATTACATTGCGTTAAATCAAAAAGATTTACCTGAATGAAGATTTATTTTAAAATTGTATATACTTTAATTATGAAAATGATATTCTTGTTATTTAAGAATAATTTTCTTGAATAGAAAGGAAAAAATGTTGGATAGAAAATATTACATGTTCAAATGAAAGATTATAATTTTCTTAGAATAAAATTATCAAAACAATTATTTTATATTCTTGAAATAACACTTCAGTATTGGAATAAAACTATAATATTTTGAAATTTATGATTTTCAAATTCTTCTAAAAAAATTATATATTAATTGTTGCTTATATATGAAACAATAATTGCGTTAATTGAAATATATGTATAAGTTTCAATTTGAGAGTAATTTTTTTTCTGTGTAATTTCATAACTAAATGATACCAAATTATTATATGTATCTTTAAATGTAATTAAAGATTCGAAATTAAAAGAATAATTTAGTAGGATTCACGTAATGAATACGTATGTAATACTCACTTAATGAATACGTAAGTTAACTCACTTTAAAATTATCAATAATAGTACATTACTACAAATAAAAATTACAATAAATTTATAAAGTTAATAATTAGGATGGAAAATAGAAATTGTGATCAAAGATTCAAATAATATATAGATCATAAAAAATAATCGAAAGTGATAGTCAGAAATAATAAAAAATTTAAATTAAAACAAATAATGAGCCACATAATTTAATTTCATAAATAAAATAATAAATAAATTGATAGCATAAAAAAAGAGAAAGTCTAGATCATATAATGTTAATAAACGATAAACATTTATTTATTATTAAGAAAAAATACGGTCCAAAAATTCAGTATTCGTTTGTAAAATGATATTGTTATTTTAACGTTTTATGCACTAAGGAAAAGTAATATATCCAATAAAATATGTAGTTTTGGGTGCCAACTACACAGAGAGAAAAGTTTCTTTGGATTTAATAAATTTTCTTTAAGTCAAACAAATTTGATCATTGGTATACGCCAATGAAACTGATGTTTGAACTAACAAATACAATTGTTTGGACTTTTAAACAAAGTAATTGTTTCTTTTAAATAAAATATTTTTTGAAAGAATTTAGTTTTTTTTTAATTCAAATTCTAGTGTTATTCAACGATAAAACACTATTTGAGCACATATTTTTCTTGCAAGGAGACAGAAGCTCGTGACTGAATAGGTGATTACTACTACATGCAGAAAAAATATTCATTATCGAAACTAAAATTTAGCCATGACAACTAAGATGTATCTTTAAGATGTAAAAAATACGTAGGCCCAAAGAGCTCACCACGATGTCATAGGTTGATGCGTTTTTTGTCACTGTGAGTGGTCTGCTTATATAGCTTTTAAAGTGTAAATTGCATTACGAGAAAGGTGTCACGTGCATCGTCGCCTAGTGGCGGTCCGCGAACTACATCGCGGCTGCTGCGACCATATAAAATTGAATCTTATTTAAATCAAATAATGTTTTTATTTAATTTAAATATTTAAATTAAATTGTTTCAAATAATAGTGATTATTCCGCCAAACAATATGATTTAATGTAACGAAACAATCAAATTTTTATTCAATAAAACAATATTTTGTAAGAAATAAATTTTTTCCAGTGAAACAAATATAATTCAAACAAATACATATATTAAATTCAAAGAAACAGTTCTCTCTGTACAGATATATTCAATACAATAATATATGCTATTGCAATATAAACATTGTACTTGTATTAACAGTAAATATTATTACTGTATTGAGTATTTTATGTAGTTGGCAGTTCGCACTTGCATGTTATTGACTATATTACTCTTTTTCTGTGTGTATATCATTTCTGATATTAACTGTTTTTATTTAAATTTCTCTTAACATCAAGTATTTTCAATCAATGTTTCCAATCAAATTCATGGCCAATTGTAATTTATGATTAGTAATCACAAATGTTGAGAGACATTTAAATAAACGGTTAATATCAGAAATGATATATATAAAACGTCAAAATAACAGTATTAATTTACAAATAAATACTAAATTTTTAAATCATGCTTATATCTCTTTTCTTATCTATAATAAATATACGTTTACCGTTTATTGACATTACGCGACCTATACTTTCTCTTTTCTTATGCCATCAACTAAAATTATTTATTATTTTACCTTGTAAAATTAAACTATATAGTCTGTTCAAACTATTAGTTTTAATTTATTTTTATTATTATTTCTAACTATTATTATATGATTCTTTTTTACAATTTATTTATTATTTAAATATTTTATTATAATTTTTATTTTCTATTTATTAATCTTAAAAATTGATTTCATAAATTTATTATAATTCATATTTGTGATGATTTCTCATTGCTGTAGTCATGAATTAGTTAATTGTTATACATTCATTAAGTGTATTTTAGGGAACTATTCTTTTAATTTCGTGCTCTTAATTACATTTGGAGATATATACAATCATTTGATATCATTTAGCTATGAAACTGCTCGGCATAACTTTTAATAAATTTTTGAAAATATTAATTAGCATTCTCACAAATTGATCGCGGCAATATGTGTATAACGATAAAAGTACCTTTTTGTGTATTTTGGGCCATTGAAGATTGTTCAAAATGTTAACTGAAACATACATGTATATTTTGAAACTCATGTTTTAATAAAATAATAAAAAATATTTACAAATAAAATTGTGCATTGTTTAGATCATGTTTATATCTTTTTTCTTATCTATAATAATTGTGCGCTGATTCTCATTAGTTCAAATATTATTTTTGTTTTTTAAATCTCGGGAGTTTATTTATTATTGGTATTTTAAAGAAATAAGATTTATTACTCGATTATTTCCAAATATTTAATTAATACTTCCAAAAGATCAATTCATGTATATTGTAAAAATTGTTTGACTTTTTAATAAAAATTTAACCATATTAAATGTATAATATTTTATGTTGCAATATTTTTATATTATAATTTAAAAATAATTATTTAGATTAATTTAATTTTTTATGCACAATTATATTTAAATATTTACAATGTAGTATAATTAAATTATTTTTTTAATTATTGAATTTTTTTCAAATATAATTTTATAAGTATCTTACAAAAATAATTTATTATATTATAATTATTTTATTGATAATATTTTAAAATTAATTGTGTAAATAATATTTGATAAAAGATCAATATTTGTATATTTTTTAAAATATACAATTATATACAAATTATATAATTACAAATCATAAGTTCTATTATACGTATTTATATTTTTGTTAAAAAATACGTATTTTTTTAAATACTTAGTTTTAAAAATATTATACACTCTGTGTATAAAAATGTTTTAAAATTAGCGATAAATATTTTAATAACAAATTCTTTGTAATATTTTAAGACTATAAATAAGACACCAAAATCTTAAGAAAATAAAATATAAAAAATTTAGTTATTCAATAAAAATATATATAAGAAAAAGATATATATATATATATATATATATAAATTATCAATAACATCAAAATTAGGTTTAATAAATATATATAATTTTCAAAGAAAATAAAGACATAAAAATAGTAAATAAACTCCAAGAAACGGAGAAAAATTATTATTATAATACGTACCTTATATTTTAATACTTTTTATGAAATTTTTTAATATTAATTTCCCAAATAATAATTTTTTATTATTTTTACGTATCAATGTACTTTTATTATTCGTGATAGCTATCTGTCCACTTCATTGTTTACTATTTTGAAATTATATATGTGACGTGTGACTTGCGGACGTGTAACTCGCGTACTGCAGTCACGTATCGCACTATTAAAAATCCAATAGAGATTGGACAACTTGAGAGTTCGCGTGATTGGTCTGAGCACAAAATGACTGCGCCAATAAGAAACGTTGCTCACCAAGCATGAATAAAGGTATCCAAATGCGCAACCGCTCACTGAGTGCTATTTATAAACTTTCATTTATTTTTTTTATGAATTTTCTTCTTCTTTTATGTTCTTTAAATATATTTAAAAAACCAAGAGTTTATTAATTTACATAAATCTTGACAATTTTTATTTTTTTTTATATAATACATTAAGGGCGGGTTTATCAATGCTCAGCTAAGTTAAATTTGACTAATAGTTAAATACTAACTGTAAGCTATGTGTTTATCAAAACGGAATAACTAACAGTTACGCATAAACTGTTGGTTAAAGTGTAACAAACACATTTGACTAATAGTTAAATACTAACTGTAAGCTATGTGTTTATCAAAGCGGAATAACTAACAGTTACGCATAAACTGTTGGTTAAAGTGTTTGTAACAAACACTTTAACCAACAGTTTATGCGTAACTGTTAGTTATTCCGCTTTGATAAACACATAGCTTACAGTTAGTATTTAACTATTAGTCAAATTTAACTTAGCTGAGCATTGATAAACCCGCCCTAATTCTATTTGAGATTATGACTATGACATAGTTTAGTTATTTATATTAATTATTTATATAATTATGATATATTAATATTATATTCTGTAATATCTCATTAATTTATGTATAAGATATCATTGATATTGGATGAAAAATATATCTAATCATTCAGAATTTTATAAAGCTTACTAATAAATAAATATATGTATAAAAAATGTTTTTATTTATTTTAAATTTGTTTATTTAAATTTTATTTTTGCTTAAGTATATAATTCATGAAAATTTTATAGTCAACGTGTTAATTGAATGATTTTTTTATAAATTATACTATGTCTAAGATGTTCTGTATGTATTTAATATATATGTTTTTTGTATAAATGACTAACTGCACGAGTTCAAAAACATTATGATTACAATAACCGAATTAAAGTATTCACAAATATTGTCAAGTTCTATTGTATTATATAATCTCTAATAGGTACAAGAAATTTCTTGTAGAATCTACAAGTTAAGAATGACTTTATAATTGGTATATTGATACTATTAGTAATAATTATTATTTTTTTAGTTTGCTAGAAACATTATTAAAGATAAAACTCTTACGAGAAATTATTTAAATTAAATAAAATGATAATAGAAAGCTTGCTCGCTAGAGAAGGACTACTCGCAGTTACAGCCACATCAAGAAGGCCACATTTTAGCTTGTCTAGTCGAATTAATATCAAACTGTTCCAATGCCTTCGAGGTCTTACGTGCCAAAAATATATTAAACAGATAAAACAAACATTTTTATATAAATTTTTATTAATCAGATTGTTTCTATTCGTTTTTCCGGAAGTGGTTTATCCGTCATGGTTATCTGTATAGGTTTATTGAATTTCTTGACAGTTTTGCGATAGATTCAGTTTTTGATATTCGCCAGCGCACAATTAATGTAATGCAGCATTGTAACAAACAATATCTCATAAACGATTTCCATCAGTAGTTTAAATAATTATATTTATATCGTTATAGCTATTTGACATATATATTTTTCTTTACCTTACTTATTATAAATACAAATCTACTTTCCGTGCTGTTTCCACGCTAACATGAGAAATAAAATATGAAAAAATTTGAAGAAGACAGTATCAAAAAAATTTGAGAGATGAAGAAATTACACAAATTCTCCAAAGAATAATGAATTTAATATTAGTAGCAAGAATTTGTCGCTTGCAATAAACTTAATATATAATATGGATTCTCGCTATATTTGACAAATACTCCAATACAAACAATATATTTTAATATTTTTTATAATTTTTGCTGAAAAACTGTGAAATAATATTTCTGTATATGTTCCTTAAAGCTTTGAATTTGTTACGTCCGATATTTCGGTATGGGTGGACGGTAGGGGATGAAAAAAAAGAAATAGGGGATGTTGTTTTCACCTGCAAGAGAAAATAAAAGAAAAAAAAATTGGTTATTTTATATACATTTTATTTATGCTGGAGCCTATTTTTACAGTGCACGGCTTCCAGGCTTGCCTTCCCGGTGAAGGCTTGTGGGCCACAGTATATCCGGTGGGGGTGAATAGTAAGTGCACGGTCCCGCGGAGGGGTTCGTTTTGGGTTATCCGGCACCTCGATCTAGTGGTGGGTGCTTGGAGGGGTTTTATCTGGTATCTAACAGGCACCGGTCGTGTCCGTATTCTCGTCGGAGTGACGTCAAAACCTCGTGGCTTCGCGGGTTGTTTTTGGGTTGTTTTTATTAATTTTTTCTTTGAAGGGGGTAACGCGAATGGGCCCGGTGAAGGAGGGTCCCAGTAGGTGATGGAAGTGGTGTCCGCAAATGGAGGTTGGTCAAAAACCGATGGATCGAACTCTCCGAAAGAGTAATATTCTTTCTTTAGTCGTTTTAGGTACGCCCTCCATCCGCCCTTATTTTTGCCCATGATTTTTCTAAAAATGCGGTAGCCATATTAATTTCCTCGATCGTGGTGGTAATTTTATCTTAATGGTGAGTACAAGGTTAATTTTATAAATGATTTGTAACTGTAAGAAGTTCGGTGTAAGGTGAGAATAAAAATGGGGGGGGGGGGTAAAGAATTATAACAGTAAAGCGCCTCAGACAGGCCAAGCGCGATACTGAATGGGAGGAACTTGTTAATAGTAACGTGCCTCAGACAGGCCAAGCACGTTACTGAATGGAGAAGGAACAGAAAAATTTGTTAATAGTAACGTGCCTCAGACAGGCCAAGCGCGTTACTAAATGGGGAAGGAATGGAAAAATTTGTGATGGTACCGTGCCTCAGACAGGCCAAGCACGGCACCGTAAATGAAAAGATGGGAGAGTGATATGGGGAAGAGAAATAAGAAATTACAGAGATCCGTTGCTAAGTCGAATATAATTTCCGATACTTCTTACAGTTTATACTCACAATATTTATATATAATTCGCTGTTTGAAGAACTTCTATGTGATTTTTTTGGTCAGAGTGACTTCTGCCAGACTATCGGATTAAGACTAGTCGAATTTCACCAATTTTCGCTCGCTTATATATCGTTAGCTTGGTGATGGTGCGGCGAGGGGATAACAAATTTCGGGGAAATTAGGGTGGTAAATCGTGGAGTAATTTGTCAATTATTTCCGAAATTATTAATATTATTATTTAAAGAAATCATCTGTAATGCATTATTTTAATTTGCTATTAATATTCTTTTGTCGCCTTGTTCCTATCTTTGTTACCTTAGGAATTATTAATCCGCCCTTTTTTCACTGTAGAGTTTTATAAGACTTTCCGTAGCGCATGCTGGTTCCGCGTGATTAATAGTATGAATGAAGTTGTACTTAAATCGCGAGATTTCATTTATAAATGTTAAGATTAGGAAAAAGGCAACTGTATTTTGAAGCATATCTCTCTTTTTCTTTTCTTTTTGACCATCATTAAGTAAAGAGAAAGTTTTAACTAATTTAATCTATTGTTTAGTTAATAACTTATAGCTGTTTAGATTTTTACATGTGTTTTATCCAGAATTGTAAATTGATAGCAATTGTGTATATAATTTCGACTCCAGGATTTATCCCTTTTTCCGATGTCCTCTTAATCCGCGTGATTACAATCAAATTATGATATTAATATTGCTAGATTAGTTTTGAACATGTGAGCGCGTCACGCTTGCGCCGCGTGGACGGTGTGCGGACCGCGACGAGTGCGTGATTGAGCGCGCGCGCTTGATCAGCTGATCGCTGGATGAATTTAATGTCTCTAATTTTTCGTATGCGCACAGCACGATTGTTAGGCGAATGTTGAGTCTTCTTGTGTTTCAGCTTTTTCTTGCACGCTGCCAGAATGGCGCGACGGGGGGGGGGAGAATTTCACGGGCGGTCAGAAAAAAAAAGAAATTTTCTGCGCCGGACGTAACAGAATTCAACAAATGATTGATGAATTTGTAACTTTTCTATAGTTGTGCATAACATTTGTAACATTTATCCTATAACATAATTAATAATTAAAGAATCGGTCATTAAAATTTAAATCATAAATTGTGTAGTAATATATACTTACAACCGTAAATAATTTTAAACCTTAAATATATAAGAACAGATAACATTAATATTATTCTTTTCGAACAAGTTTCATTGGATTTGAATCATCATCGATCAATGTTCTTTTTATAACACTTTTATTTCCTTATAAACATTGTACAAAGGATAGTTTACTTCCTTCAATAAGTTTTATATCGGTCATTGTTACGTCCTGGGGGAGGGGGGAAGTGACCGGGGCCGAGCGTAACCCGTGGTTCCCCAGGAGCGTAACTGTTTGTGAGTTTGTGGGTAAAAGGAAAAAAAAAATTGGATCCGGTTATAGAATATATTTTCTTTTATTATTTTTATTATTGTTCTCCCGCTTGTTTTCTTCTTTTAAGAGGTGATGCTCCTTCGAGGGGCTTGAGAAGCCTTTTATAAGCTTCTATGAATCGAGGGGTCGCCTTGCCGGATAAGGCGAATTTCGGGAGCGACCCGACGAAGGCCTCGTCGCTTGTTATGCGGGGGCCTTGCCGCAGGGGTGGACGGGCCTGGCGGTCCACCTTTGCGGGACGCGTGGGAGCTCGTATAGGGGCGGTGTCGGTCTCTGGGGGTAGCCGGGGCGGCGGGCGTCTGAAGGGAGCGAGGTTTGGTGGTGGTGCGTTATGGCAGGGTGGTGCCGGGGCCACTAGTCGGGTGCAGGGGGTAGGCTGTGGAGGCGGCAGCTCAAACGGGCCCGGTGATCCGTGGCGTCTCGGGGAGGCGTCGGGGGGCGGAGGTCGATCAAAGATGCGAGGATCGAACGTTCCAGCCTCGATGAGACGCCATTTTAACCGCTTGATCTGCCGCTTCCTTCCCCCTCGGCGAGACCGTGGCATGATGTCGCACTGTTTGGTTGTAAACCGATTTTATTAAAAGAGCCCATGATTATATAAAAGACACGTGTCAGGCAGGTAAATTTTTTAATAAGCGAGTGTGGTAAGAGTCATGTAATTTGTGTAATGTTCCTCTCTTTCTCTTTGTTAATATTTATTTCCCTTTCTTTTAGTTTTTAAGAAATATTTTAATCGGCGTAATTTAGATGAGAAACCGAGTCAATCTGCCTAGTTTTGTAAAAGTATGAATTCGTGGGGATAAAGCGCCCAAATAGGCGAGCCCATTGCCCATGGAGTAGGAAGGGGAGTGTGGGGGATAAGCGCCCTAGTGGGCAGCCCGTACCATCCCACGGAGTGTAAGCCAGAGATCAACTCGGATTCTATTCTTACCCATCTTGTTCGGTTTCACACGGACGCGGACCAAGAGTATGTGAACAGAGAGAGAGAGAGAGATAGAGAGACAGAGAGAGATCAATGATAGTTATTGTTATTGTTCGCGTAGTTACTGCCTGCCACGTGAACGACGCGGTTCTTAGTGGTGCTTTTTAGGAAATGAATTTAGGCCAAAAATAATAGAAAAAAAAAGGAGAGTACCTCTTTTCTTTTGTGGGTACTGTTCGGATGCTAATGAGAGGAAGAGCGTACAATTTTGCGACAAGGTGTAGAGAGCGTGAGGGGGAAGCGCCCAGGGAGGGCACAACAAATCCCACGCCAAGGAAAGATGGGGGCGTTTGTGACGGAGAGCGCCCTATGGGCTGCCCTGTGGTGCACAGTTAGGTGGAGGGACGACGTAGGGGGTAAAAAGCGCCTTAATAGGCGCCCGTTGTCCCCTGGACACCTCCTTACTTAAGCGCCCTGGTAGGCGCCCCTGGCTTGAAGTTCAGGGAGGAAGCAGGCGCCTGAATCGTAGCGCCCTGCTTCCAAAATGAGGATTCAGGGAAGTCGCTGTTTTCGCTTCAGAATATTTTAGGGAGCACCGAGGATGGTTTGCCCCGTATTTTTGCCCCACTTAATTTAATAATACAAGTAAGAAATTTCTTTTTAGTTACTAAGTATAATTTTTATTATAATTTTTGTTAAAGAATTATATTGAATATACAAAAAAAAAACTTTGTTTTAAATAAAGTAGAGTGAGCTTACATTTGATAATTTATAAGAATGAATTTTACGGCGTTTTGTAGATAAGGGAGATGTTACTTACGCACTGTTCGGTTCTTGTTAAATTCTATCAAGAAT
Organism: Monomorium pharaonis; assembly: GCF_013373865.1. Taxonomy (NCBI): domain Eukaryota; kingdom Metazoa; phylum Arthropoda; class Insecta; order Hymenoptera; family Formicidae; genus Monomorium; species Monomorium pharaonis. The sequence continues at coordinate 28,507,332 of NC_050467.1, read as the reverse complement.
TTAATGGTCACAATGTCGTATACTTGGTAGTAGTCTTATTTGTAAGAGCACGAAGGCTAATAATTATTACACGGATAGCACTTTCTTCCTGCAGAGTAACGTCTATGCCTACTGGCAGCGCGACTCGTTATATGAGCGAGAATGCTGCTTCCTGAGGATCTCGCGCTCCTTATATACCCCAAAACTAGGGGGTCCTAGAGGTACGCGGGTGTAGGGAAGCTCAAATCCATGGAAAATTCCGCGACAAATAGCTATTATTTTTGAAATTTTATGGTTTCTAATTTTTGTTCGGATTATTATAAACTTCGGTCAAGAGGTAGCCAGGGTGATTAGCGTTTGAATGCTTCCTTCGCCTTTCTCCTATCATCTCTGTGAGCGGAGTAATTAAACCGCATACCTTGCGACGTAGCTTTCGTCGGGAACCGCCGGGTCCGAGGAGCTACGCCCAATTAACAGCAATAGTTGTCTAATAGTTCGCGGGTAACGCTTCCTCGCGAGATCGGTAACGTCCGAAAACGGTAGCCTGCTTGAACGGTAACTCCGAAAATGCTCTAATTTTCTGGGCGCCAGGCGCGGATTTCCGCGCCGCACAACAATTAACTATAATTCGGTAGCTGGATAGGAAGCGTCACTAATGCCGGTGGCTCTTTTCTCGAAGTGGTAGAGGGGCGTGGTTCTTTATTAATTGAGGGGTATGGAGAGCTCGGATCGAGGCAGGTCGTAGAGAAGAATCGATACTCAGTTGTTAATTAAATAGCAATTTTAAAGTGTATTTTCGTAAAAGGTAAAGAAATGCTGTGTCGACAACAATCGTGGATCTTACTCCACTTGTTAATTGCTTAATTTCATAGAAATGGTTATTACGGAAGCCGGAAGTCGGCACTACAAGAATGCGGAAACTTTGTTCTCTCTCTAAGCGGCGAGAGGCCGTCGGGGCTCTCCGCTCGCCAATCACTCTAATTACAATGTATTCTAACTCGGTATTCGCGGTACTGAACAAATCAATTCTTAATTACAATATGACTGTCGGTACTGGCTTTGTCCGAGAGGGACGTACTTAACACTTAAATATTCGGGCCGGTCGGTCCGATCTTTCGTGCGGCCACGAGACTCTACTTAATACTTCAAGTCTTTTACACTAATAAAGCAACAACAGCAAAACGGTATCGGATTCGGGTAACCGGTAACACGACAAACGGTATCCCTTATCCGGTCCCGCACGAAAGTCGACCGCCTTACCGAATCTTACGGAATTCCGCGTGGCTGCCGAGTGATGGCCTTACAATAATCTCTTGATTCTCGTCCGTCGAAGTTGGTCTCGAGGGCTCGTCCTATGGCACGTACTATTTCGCCGTCAACCGAACAGTGAGGAGCCCCTGTCCCGCGCCGGCCGGCTCGAGCCGTCGCGCATGCGCGGACGCTCTTCGATTTGCTATCGCTGGATCCACGTGTTTCCGCGTGATCCTCGATCCAGCGCCGCGCTGCCTCGTCCCTTGAACGGCCCGTGCTGAACACGTGCTCCAACCATGTGCTCCCTGTTTCCGCCGTTTCGGTAGGTCCGGCTGGCCAGGCCGCGACCAATCCGATCGGGGTGGCTGGCGGTTCCATGTCTGTGGCCGCTCTTTCGTTCGCTGCCCGGTGGTGCGTGCCCACCGCGTGATCCTAGCTGGGAGCCGTCGTGTCCCCGCGCTGTTAGTCGGCGCGGCCGGTATCCTTTGCTCAGGGACGGAAACGTTCTGCGGGGCCCGATGCTCGGCACGGCGGGGAAACTCCTTGAGGGGCGCTCCTTCCACTGTCGAGTGTCCCCAGCAATTCCCGCGACGGCTGCTCCTCCGTCGCCTCTGACACACTCTTCCGATGAGCCCTCACTCGGCGCCTTTACTTTAAACGATTGTCACTACAATCGGGAAAAACGGTATCGCGGAAGCTAAAAATTAAAATAAAATAAAGTAACAGTCACATCCCCCTCGGTTCGGCGAGGAGTCGCCCCCGATCGACCCTCTCGGTCGGTCCTGTGCCCTTGTGACGGGCGCCCGGATGCGCCACGTCACAACCTTCGTAATTACTTTACTCATGCTATCTCATTCATACTTCCCGATCGGAATAATGCTCGAGCTATTGCTATCCCACTTGGCACACGCGCTCCGCGGCTGGACCGACTCTTCGGCAGCGCGAGAGTGTCACGCGTGAACCGCATGGTTGAAAAATATTCACATTACTCCAGGTTGTTAATAATGTGAAAGAGTTATAGCATGACTGCGACGGATTGCAGTATTATTAATTAACAAGGGAGTTGAGGGGTGGCGGTTGCACCCTGTCGTTAATAGCAAATAGAAAGGTGACGAAAGAATATCACTCTTTTAACGAAATTTTTAACTATACGTGGCATGATTCGATGGATTTGAGCTTTGACACTGGGAGTAATAATCCCGCACGCAATAATAATACAATTTAATAAAGAGTATAAGCGTAGGGTGTACGCGCTAATACCCAGCGCGTCTGATTTCGTGGAGAGGGGAGCGCTCGGTGAGACGGGTGCTCCGGCGGAGCGCGCGAGAGCGCGGTGCGCGACGTGAGATGAAATAGGTGAAAAATCTCATCGAACGTAACAGTCATATTCTCCACATTTAAATAAAAAATATCATCTATAAAATAACAAATTTAAGTAATTATGCATAATATGATCCTTTCCGAATTTTGATATTTTCTTGCAGATTTCTTCGTAAAAATGTATGTTGTGACTCCAACAGTGATAATCAATCGGAGGAGCTCGAAGAATATGTAATCTACTTAGGTTTTTTCATAGAAATAATTATAGAGCTCTTTTTGGGTCGTAAATATAAAAAGTGTGGAATATACCTTGCTTTTTGTGAATAATCGAAAACCCATATGAAATAGAATAATTGGAATCCAAGTGAAACGGCGATTTGTTACTATAAATATACCAAAATTAACATTGTTTCACTTCACATCTCCACGTGCTTGACCCAAAATGAGATTTATAATTGTCTGTTTAACATAATTTTTTCGATTTCCACGCAAAATCCACCTCACGCTCCACTCCCCTACTTTGGCTCAAAAGAGATCTATAATAGTTCTGTTCCGTATGGACTTTCGACTTCTACGCAAAGCAGGATTCTTCTTGAGCTTATGAAGCGAAATCTGTATCTATGTTTACATATTATATCCTATTTACAAAAATTATTATATTTATAACTTTTTAATGAATAATAAATAACGACTAAAACCTTTCGTAAATTATTCAGGAAAGTGACCTTAACGATATATATCAAAGCTGTTATATATTTTTAATATCAAAAAAGTCGAAAAACTATGTCGAAAAAAATAAGTAAAAAAATAGGCAAATAAAATTTTCCAATCTTCTTTTCATTAATTATTTATTATTGTCGGAGTCATAACACATATTTTTACAAAAAAATTTGAAAAATATATCAAAATTCGGAAAAGACTTTATTATGCATAATTATCCAATCTGTATTAGACCAATAACAATATCACATATAATATTTTCTTAAATATTCTTAATCAAGTAATTACAAACTTGCAATCTGTACGTATGCCTTTACTTCAATCTCTTGCCCTTTTTCAAACTCAGAATAACCATCGTAATTGACAATTTGGATTTCCAACTTATACACACCATTAGTGATGGAACCACAACCATATGTTTTAAAATTATTAGAAAACTTATTAAACATAGTTTTTACAAACCCACGAATAACTAAAAAATTTATCATTTTTTATTTTAACTTATGTCAGACATCCTTTATAATTAATATAATTATAATAAGATATACATATATATATATGTATATATATATATATACATATATATATGTATATATGTATGTATACATATTTTATTCTTAATATATTTTTAATATTACTTACGTATATATGAATTTAAGTGATTGCAAATATTCTCAAATTCTATTTGTTGAGCTTGCATAGATATATTTTGTTTAATATCAAATGCAGCCAAATTGTTCCGTCGAACAAGGAAATACTTAAAGAAGAGATCCCGATTCTTCAGGTATAACGTCTATGTCGACCCTTTTCCACAAAAAAGAGTTTAGAGCGGGGGTAACGGACGGAGCGGGGGAATAGGACGAAACAGGCCTATCTTTCGGTTTTCGTTAACACACTTATGTATAACACTTCGAAGAGTGAGGTAGTCGAGCCAGTGCGTATTACAATCGACTCAGTGCGATACCGAATCGCGTAAGTGTAAAGCAGCTCGCAACAACGGTTGTGAGACCGCACTTACAGCGGCGCAAACGTACGCGTCCGATATTATACGAACGATCATTCGAAAGCAGGGCCCCGGCAATCGACGTATCTCCCGACGAGAGATACACGCGTTAGACGTAACGCGAATCCACCACCGTCTTCCCATCGAGAGCGAGACGACTTGCGTTAATCGTAACGCAGGTGGCCATTACGTACATACGTTAAACGTAACGTAAATCTACCAGCGTCTCCTCATCGAGAGCGAGGCGCTTGCGTTAATTGTAACGCAGGTAGCCATATACGAATCATCGCTTCACAATTTATCCGAATCGAACATTCTTCATGTAATTTATTGTGAGAGGTTTTTATGCCTTCGGGCTTTTCTCCTCAGAGCCAATAAAGGTCATTCCCTTGTGCTCAAATCACGACGTACTTATTTTCCTCACCCACCAAACCATAACCACGAAAGCTTCTCCATGTTGGAGCCGTTTCCGACCATACACAAATTATTAACTATTGTATTTGATCTTACAATCAACTAGTATGGAAGAGTCCCATTATTAAAATTAGCGAATTTTGATATCTGTGTTTTTGCACCATCAATATTGTTTGGGATTCGACGTTAACATAATGTTTTCCGATAAACAAAAATATTTGTCTCTAGTCGTGAAATTGTTATCGGGAATTCGTCATCTCATCTCGCCGAGCCGGAGCGTGGACCCGTGGATTTCACACGTCCACGCCGTGATCGCGTGAGGTACCGGGCCGATCAGCTGCTTGCTCTTTCCCGATCTTCACCTCCTAACAACGAATATCGGGGGAGAGTAAGGCGCGTTACCGAATTTCGGCGCGAAGTTGAGTCAGTCTTGTGTCTGCTCTTGATCGCCAAGCCTCTCTCAATTCTCTAACGTTCATTACTCGGGGTATCCCTCGACTAGATTATCAATTTCGAATCTCATTCACGTTTGAGTTAAGATCTTTCTATTATATTGTGAAAGTGTCGCGAAATCGCGAGTGCGCGGCGTGCGTTGTGACGTCGCGGGAAGCAACGGTGATCTCGTGTTCGCGATCGAACGTCTGCCTCGCGATTAGTTTTTTTCGGTCTCGTTCGCGCTCAAGATCTCCGTCCCGTTGGGGTGTCCTGACAAGCGCCCGGCAAGATATCCGCCGCGCAATTAAAGGCAGAAAGGACAACCGTTCGACCCGAAGATTTCCGATCGTTAATAATTGACTCGTCGTTCCCGCACGCTCGCGTCTTCCGCGATTCGCGCGAATTGTATGGTTAATTATTTAAGAAATAAATGGTGCTTCTGACTGTGAAAACCAATCCTGCCTGTTTTTCATTCGTGTTTGTGAAACCTCCAGCGAGTCCGCGGATTCGCGCAACACGTCCTCCGCGCTCAATTCTGAGCGGTTCCGGCCTCTAGCGCATCCGGTTGCCGTCGGCAAACGATTTCGCGCGCACATTTGTTGGTCCTTCGAGCCGGATCGCGAGTGCGTGTGGAGGGCATACATTCGTTTTTATTTCGGTGCATCGCATCATGTCTCTCACGGCATCTCAAGCATTATCGAGCCAAGGGGTGCGACAGCACTCTATTGAACGAGCTCTTGATAACTTTAAGAAGCTCGGTCGAAACAATTTGACGGCGGCGAAAATTCGGTCGCGCGCCACGTCTCTCAAGGAAATCTGGCGTTCATACCAGGAAGGTCACTCCACGTTAATGCAGATAGTTCCTGTCGCCTCCCAGTCTACAATAGAGTATTTCAGCAAGGCTCAATACGACCAGACCGAAGAAGTGTACAACACGACGTTGGATTATATGATGGACTGTCTGGAGGATATCGAGCCAGTAGTGAGTCACCACAATCAGTCTCTCGAGGCTGGACCTGCCGTTCATGACGCGACTTCGCTCTCATTAGTGCATTTGCCGCCTATAAATCTGCCGCCGTTCGACGGGAACTATGCGGATTGGGAAACATTCCGCGATCGCTTTACTTCCTTAATCATTAATAATAAAGACTTGAATGATTTCGGACGCATGCATTTTCTCGTGTCGTCGTTAAAAGGCCGTGCTAAAGAACGTCTCGCGACTCTCGCGGTTACCGCTAACAACTTTAAGCTTGCGTGGCAAACATTAACCGCGCGGTACGAGAGTAAACGACGATTACTCTCGTTTCATTTATCCGCGCTGCTCGATTTGCCCAATGTGAGTCGGGAATCCGCCAACGAATTACAACTTTTATGCGACAAAATTAATATAGCGATTACCTCACTGCAGAAACTCGATCGCACTCCGAGCGATCTTTGGGACGACTTTCTCGTATTTCTGACGTCACAAAAGTTAGATTCGGCCACTCGTAAAGCGTGGACACTTCATACCACTCACGCCGACGCGCCGTCGACGTACGAAGCATTAAGTCGTTTTGTCGCCTCTCGCATCAGCGCACTGGAAGAATGCTCTCCTGATGGCAACTCAAAATCCGCCTCTAAGTCTGCGGCTTCGTCGCGCGTCCACCTTGCTACGTCCGATAACGCAACGCTAACTTGTCCGCTGTGCAAGTCCCGTTACTTTATTAATTTATGTCCGCAATTCATCGCGAAAAATGCGAATCAACGGCGGGAACTCGTCAAGCGATTCAAGCGCTGCGTCAACTGCCTTAGCAGTCGTCACTCCGCGTCCGATTGTACAAGTAAATATACCTGTCGTCTGTGCTCTAAGAAACATCATACGATGTTGCACATCGATGCGGAAGCGAATTCTGATGCGGCGACGAGCACCTCACAACATGCGAAGGTGTCGTCCGACGCGGCGCCCGCAGTCGAAGTGAATTCATTGCTCTCCTCAGCGCAACCGCGCACTAATGTTCAAATACTTTTAGCGACCGCATGGGTCACTGTCAGGGTCGCTTCCGGTCGATCTGTATCCGTCAGAGCTTTGCTCGATCAGGGCTCTGAAGCCACGTTCATCAGCGGGAACGTGGCTCAATTGCTGCGCGCGAAACGCATCCGAATGCCGGTTTCCATCTCTGCCGTCGGCGGGACTCATGTCGGCACGGTGCAACACGCCGCCGCGATCATTATATCTCCTCGTGCGTCGACTACGCCGGCTTTCGAAACGACGGCGCTTGTCCTCAACTCGCTTACGTCGTACGCTCCGAAATTCGTCTCGGACTTGTCCGGCTTTCCGCATCTCGCCGGCTTGTCATGGGCGGATGCTAAACCGACTAGCTCCGACCCGATTCAACTCATTATCGGCGCCGATCTTTACAGCGACGTAATCTTAGAGGGCGTTCGAAAAGGGCAAAGCGGACAGCCCGTCGCTCAAAATTCCGTATTCGGCTGGATTATCTCCGGTCCTCTCGCGCCGACGATCGACTCGTCGCGAGCTTCCGTCGTTCACTCGCCGCCTCATCAATACTCCGCTCACCTCACAGTACACAACTGCTTGCTCGGTCAGTCTCTCGCCGAGGAAATCCGGAAGTTCTGGGAAATCGAGGAGCTCCCTCAGTCTCAGACTCTAACGCCGCAAGATGAGTCATGCGAGGCTCACTTTCGCGACACTCATTCGCGTCGGGAGGACGGCCGATATATCGTGCGATTACCCTTTAAAAGGGGCCCGCCAATCGACATCGGTCGCTCGCGGGCTGTTGCCGAGCGATTATATCATTCGCTATTACGCCGTTTCCGCCTGCATCCGGAGTTGGAACAAGAATACGACCAATTTATGCGTGAATATGAACAGCTCGGGCACATGCACGGGGCATCGCTCTCGCAAGACGCCTCTCATCAATCTGTTCATATTCCGCATCACCCGGTGTTCCGCGAAGGAAGTGCGACGACGCACTTACGCGTCGTGTTCAACGCGTCGAGCGTCACGTCAAACGGGTTATCGTTGAACGATTGCTTGTACGCGGGTCCGAAATTGCAGACGGATTTGCCCGCGATTATTCTGCAATGGCGCCATTTCAAGCTCGTTTACATGGCTGATATCGCGAAAATGTATCGCCAAATTTTGGTCGATCGGCGAGATATAGACTACCAGCGTATTGTCTGGAGGGGTGCTAACGATCAGCCTAGCGATTATCAGTTGCTCACCGTCACCTACGGTATGACATGTGCGCCGTTCCTAGCACTTCGCGTCCTCCGCAGTCTTATCGACGACGACGGGCACCGTTTTCCGTTGGCCATCCCCATTCTGCGCAATCAAATTTACGTCGACGACGTTCTATTCGGGGGTGATGACCAATCCGGCGTCCGAGAATCTCGCGACCAACTCGTCGACTTACTACGCTGCGGTGGATTCGAGTTGCGAAAATGGGCGAGCAACTCGCCGGCATTGCTCAGCGACGTCGATCCGTCGGATCACGGACTCGCTTGCGACCGACATATTGCGACCGATGAGAAAGTAAAGGTTCTAGGCATCGTATGGAATCCGGCGCGTGATGTCTTTCAAGTTAGAGTCTCTCTCTCCGAATCAGTTCCTCGGTGCAAACGAGCAATTTTGTCAACAATCGCAAAGCTATACGATCCCCTGGGGTGGGTGACTCCCGTCACCGTCTCAGCTAAGATCTGTATGCAGCAACTTTGGCGTCTTAATGCGACCTGGGACGAAGACATTCCTGAGACTCTTTTCCGTCAATGGCATTCCATCTATTCTCGGTTTTCCTCACTAAACGATCTCAATATCGCGCGGTGGACAGGAGTCCAATCAAACGTCTCGCATATCGAGCTTCACGGCTTCGCCGATGCCTCCACCCTCGCCTACGCGGCAGCCGTCTATCTGAAGGTTGTCTCCGCCTCAGGTGCAGTGACGCTCTCGTTGCTCGCCGGTAAGTCGAAGGTTGCTCCCATTGCGCCTCTTACCGTCCCTCGCCTGGAACTGTCCGCGGCTCTCTTGCTCGTCCGTCTCGTAAACTTTGTATCTGGTTCGCTCGCGATTCAATCTGTTCCGTGTTTCTGTTGGACGGATTCAACCATCGTGCTTACGTGGTTGCGCGCCCATCCATCACGATGGAAAACATTCGTCGCCAACCGCGTCAGCGCGATTCAAACTCAGTTACCGGACGCTGAGTGGCGTCACGTGCCGACCTCTGATAATCCCGCGGATTGCGCATCGCGGGGCTTGTTCGGTGACGAATTGGTTCATCATGCTCTGTGGTGGCGGGGACCACCTTGGTTGCAAGCCTCACGGGAGGATTGGCCTCGCGAGCCCGCCTCGCCGGTTGTGGATGCTCGCGCCGAGGAGAAACTCGTATCGTTAAATGTAACTTCCCCGCCCGCCCGGTGGGATCTTGCGACTCGGTATTCTTCGTGGCTGAAACTTATTCGTATCACGGCGTATCTTTTCAAGTTTATTAACGCCTGTCGACGCCGTAGCGTCGATTCCTCTTCTCTCATTTCCTCACTTCACACCCCTTCACTCCTCGAATGTAAGTCAGCCAAAACATTTTGGCTCAAAAGCATCCAATCGGAGCTTTTTTCGGTTGAGATTCGCGCTCTAACCGCCGGTAAAACCGTCCCTACGAGGAGCTCGTTGGCCGCTTTGACGCCTTTTCTCGATTGCGACGGGATATTACGCGTGGGAGGTCGTCTCCGTCACGCTCCTCTCCCATATAAAACACGCCACCCCGTTTTGCTGGCGTCGCATCCTCTCGTGAACCTCATTGCATTGCAAGCTCACTTGCGAGTTCTGCACGGGGGGCTGCAGCTCACCCTTAACACGCTCCGTCACGAGTATTGGATTGTTCGCGCTCGAAGTTTGGTCAAGGCGGTCATCCACAACTGTACCGTTTGTTGTCGAGAGCGAGCCGCGATTCCGGTTCAGCTAATGGGGGATCTCCCCAAAGCGCGCGTTTCAACTCCGTCTCGGCCGTTTTCTCACTGTGGTGTCGATTACGCCGGGCCCGTACAGACACGCGCGTCCGCCGGGCGCGGTATAACGTCGAGGAAGGCATATATCGCTGTATTCATATGCTTGGCCACACGCGCCATTCATTTGGAGTTAGTCGGGGATTACTCGACCCCGTCGTTTCTTAATGCGTATCTTCGTTTTTGTTCGCGACGAGGCCTCCCGTCGGCAATGTACTCGGACAACGGCACGACGTTCGTTGGCGCCGACAGGGAGCTGCATTCCGCTTATCAGCATGCCCTGCGCGATCCTGACTTCCAAAGTAAAACTGCATGCGATAACGTCTCGTGGCATTTCATCCCCCCGTCTGCCCCGCATTTCGGTGGATTGTGGGAGGCGGGTGTCCGCAGCATGAAGCATCATCTGCATCGAATTTTAGATCGTACCACGCTCTCGTTTGAAGAGTTCACTACGCTTTTGTGCAGGATCGAGGCATGCTTAAACTCACGTCCGATCGCGCCGTTGTCCGATTCATTCGACGACTATGAGAGCCTTACTCCGGGACATTTCCTGATAGGCTCCGCTCTCAATGTTCCGCCTGAACCTTCGCTGCTGCAACTTAACGAAAATCGGTTATCGCGGTGGCAACTTATTCGTCACCTCTCTGAACGATTTTGGAAGCTATGGGCGACCGATTACGTCAACACGTTGCAGCAGCGAAGCAAGTGGCGAAAGATTCACCCGAATCTAAAAATCAGGAAAATAGTTCTATTGCGCGATGCGACGCTACCTCCGTGCAAGTGGAAGCTCGGGCGAATCACGCAGCTTCACCCCGGTGCCGATGACATAACACGCGTCGTCACCGTGAAAACCGCAACATCCGAGTTTAAGCGCCCAATCGGGCAACTATGCCTCCTTCCCGTCGAGGACGTAACGTCGAGCGACTAACTCGTTCGCTTCGGCGACATCCTATTCTAAGTAGCGTCGTTAAATTTATTTTGTTTCGACCTTAGATTTAGTTTAGCAGGTCACATTTAAGAATTAAGTTTTGGCCCACCGGATCAATATTTAAAAAAAAATTTTTTTTGAGGTTAGAAAATGCGAGCTAACTTTGCAATTCTGACTTCAGATTCAGCGGGTCGAAATACATAAGGATTGACTAGTCTAGTCCACCGGACCAACCACTTTTTTTTTGTGTGCCTGTGTAATTAAAAACGAATTTTTTTTTGTGGTTAGAAAATGCGAGCTAACTAATGCAATTCTGATCTTAGATTCGGATTCAGCGGGTCGAAATACATAAGGATTGACTAGTCTAGTCCGCCGGACCAACCACTTTTTTTTTGTGTGCCTGTGTAATTACTCGATTAGGCTGTAAATGATGTTTAATTCGATCAATCTCATTATTCCATGCAACCACTTGAACTCTATGTCTACTATTATTATTTAAAATTTTAGTAGTCGGTAATGCTGCGCCTTACCGACTATCTTAGGCCCATCGATCTCATCAATAAAGCCTATTATCTCTCTAAAATTATTAAAATGTAAGTTTAATATTTTTATACGTTTAGAAATAAAATACACAATTTAAAATATATTTCAGAATTGAGAAAGACTCATAGACGGTTATATTAGCAAAATCTTTAATGCTGAAATAACTTTTTTTGTGTAATTTATAAATATATTTTCTAATTCGTTGTATACCTTTACTTTTAAACGGTGATATATAAAATGATATAACCCAGCAAACACAAAGTTACATGTAACGTTCCTGTTAGTTGTAATTTCCCACTCAACAATGTAATTGTAATATAACACACGTGTTATATTACAATTACATTGTTGAGTGGGAAATTACAACTAACAAGCACGTTACATGTAACTTTGTGTTTGCTGGGAACTTTTCTGATTAAATTAAATCAGAAAAGTTATACAGTATTAACAATCAATTTAATATCACTAATGCTAATAAGCATCTTTAAGATTTACGTTCTCCTCCAAAAAACTAAAACTCTGTTGCGAAAAATATTACCTCAATTAAAATTTGAACCTTGACCTTTCTAAATTCCGTGCGGGCGTTTTAACCAGAACAATCACCGAGCATATGGTAATATTTATCACAATTTATCCGATAATATTAACTTACACAGTTGAGTCTCCAGAATGTATAGATTCCAGCATTTCATCAGATGCGAATACAATTGTCTCTCTTTCATTATTTATATTTAAAACGGAAAATTCTTGCTTTCCTTTTGAAACACTATAAATTAATAAATATAAACATGTAATACATTACCGATCAAAAATATTGCATTACCTCTAAAAATATAAATAAAACGTACACAAAAAAAACCATTTTGGTAATTTTGCAAAAGATTTAGCTGAATACAGATCTCAAAATAATTTTGCTAGACCATTAAAATGATTATATTGGACTCTTCAAATGATTACTACAATGTCAAAAACTTTTGCAGTGTTGCTCATCATATTTAAACATCCATCATAATTATTTTAATGGTCTAATAAAATTATATTCAGATACGTATCTAGTTAAATTTCTTATCAAAATCGTTCTTTTCGTGTAATTATATGAAATAATGTAAATATAAAATTACAAATAATTAAGTTCTTTATCATTTTCCTCTTTAATCTTGATTGGTATTAAATGTAATATATAAATGTGTGTGTGTGTGTGTATTTATAATTTAATTTTTATACATTATTAATCAAAAGTATTACATCACTTTTAGAAATTGAGAAGTCGTTACTTTAATGAAGAAAAACACGTGTATACAAATATTAACGAATTTTATAAAAGATTTCCAATTTTATTTATACATTTAAAAAGGTCCAGAATTCTTGGTTAAAACGTTGTATTGCTAAGTATTCATTATCAAAATATCAAGTTAGATATACTAATAATAAATTAATTAATAAGATATTTTAATATTATTAAACTTACGTGATCGATGTATTTGTATTTAATTTATTATTAATTTCTTTACTCAATTCTTCAGGATCCAACGTTGAACAAGATTTTTTCATTTTTGAAAATGAAGCAGAAGTTTTATTATCTAAATTCGGTTTAGTGAAAAGAATATAAAATTAAATAACATGAATTTGGCTCGGAAGAATTAAATCCTAATGTATTTAGGATGCCAATACAAGCCAACACGGGAGATGTTCGAGTATATAATAATCTTTATTAGAACAATTTCCAAGCCCTTGCAAATCCAAGCCCATACAAACTGGGCGTATAATTTTAAATCACGCTGCCTAAAAAGAGCGTTAAATCATTATTTATACATATCGGTTATTACGAAAAGTAATATCACATACCTCGGTAGTCAAATTAGTTAGGACACCTTTGCAGAATATGAAAGATTAAAATTCGAATCTTGATTGAGCTATTATTTTACAAAATAATTTTTTTACAGTTTTTTAAGAGTTTAGGGAGAAAAAAGGTTTATAGACGCTTGTCAGCATCCAAAATTATTCAATCGCTTATTATTTTAATTTATTATATAGCAGGATTCCGGCTTATGTAAGGACTATGTTTCAAGATCGATAAAAATGCAGCGCGCAGTTAACATAGGCTTGGAAACTGTTATAATAAAAATTAGTATTGGTTACTGATAATCTCTAAATTATATCATAACTATAATCTCAAGTAAAATTAATGTGTTATATAAAAAGGATTAAAATTATTTTACAAATACAAAGAATTTAGCAATGTAATAAAAATGTTTGCACAAAATTAATATATTACATTAAAAATGACATCAAAATTATATTAAATATATAGAAAAAACTTTTATAGAAAATAAGACGTAAAAACAAAGATAATAAATAAGTCCGATAAAGAAATGGAAAGGAGAGAATTTACAACACGTTTACCTTGTATTTTATTACTTTTTGTAGACATTTTCTACACACAATTCTATTATTGATTATTTTTTTATCACACAATTCTCTTACTGATTATTTTATATTAACGTATCTATGGTATTTATGTATTATCATCTTTTATTTTATTCCTTAGAAACCAAATAAATCATATCGAATAAAATCAATTTCGATTTATCAAAATATCGATATCGATATTGATATATACAAATATGAAAAAAACATATATATGTAAAACATATATAAATATATGTATATAAAAACATATATATATTGTAACCGCCGCTCGCGAGCGACGGCCAACTTCGCCTCCGTCCCTGGCCGCGGCCCTGAGCCGCCCGGGTGTCGGGACGGCTATCCTCGCGAGGTTTCCCGACGCAGCACTAAGTTGGGCGCCAGGTACGTTAAGCGTACCACTCTGTGTGCACCAACTCGCAAACCAATGTTTCGAGACGTGAATTTCGGGAAAGACGGGCGCACGCTAGGCGACCGGGGCGTTAGCGGCTCCGAGATCCAGCTGCTCAGCCCTCGAATGGTAGAGGGGGAGGTTCGGTGCGGGCGGATGGAATCGGGAAGGCGAGAGAATTACTTGTACGACACAGATGTAACAAATAAAAATAACAAGTGTATTTGATCGTAAATAATACAGAAACTACCGACTCTGCGGAGCGGTGGTGGCTCGCGCGCGTTATCAGCGGGTGTCCGCTGGATATCAAATTCTTCGAGAACGGTCTGTTAAACGAGCGGGTTATGATGCGTACGCGGGAACTCTCCGACTTGTCTTACGCTTGACTCGGCGCCGTTGGAGGACGCCGACTTCCGTCAGGGTGACCTCGCCACGGGCGAACGGGACGGATCGCAACTCCGAGCCCGCGCGACATGCGACGGACTCGTGTTCTCCCGTGCTCGAACGATTCTCGCGAAGATAAGCGCGATGATGGCTAATGCTTCTCCCGCACGGCGGGATACGACAAACGCGTCGACAATTATCCGAATATACTCCCCGAAGGGCTCGCAGTCACAGTGCGATCGACCAAATTTTACAACATTGACGAACAAAATCTTCTACGACGCGACAAGATACAGCGCGGGAATAACCCGCGACACGACGACCGGACGCAACAACAATTGACTCGGCTGCGGATCGGGACGCACACGCAACGCGAAACGATTCAGAAACACACGGCACGCAGCGAAATCACGCGGACGGGCGCGATCGGGCGAGACGACGAAGCTCCGTGGAATCCGGAAGCTCGAGATTCTCATAAACGCCGAGAGATTTTGCGACAAGTACGCGATTTCCTCGCGGCTCGCCCAACCCGCGAAATCGGTGGCTTTACAATATGCGTGACGCTCGTCTCACCACTTCGACTCTCCTCTTGTGGCCTCCTCCGGGTCGGGATAACGTTCTTCCCTGCGTCCTTCTGTACAGCTAGGCTCGGGAGCTCGAAAACGCACACACAGTTTTACGAATACGTCCGCAGCACGAGTGAGGAATCCTGGATCTCGCGGGGACCGCTCGGCGGCGCGCCCCACCTTGCCTCCGGCGTTCCCGGCCCTTATTGGCGGATTTCGCGAAAATCGATTTTCGCGCAGAGCGCGGTGCCCACGCTGTCGCCGGCTGATCGATCCACGCACGGCGGTCGATGTTTATGGGCCCCGGGCACGGGAATCCTGGCGCTTCCTTGCGCGGCCGGCTCTTTTCTCTTCGCCCGGCGTATCCTCCGCCATCGGGGCGTCATTTCCTCCTCGACGGGGCGTCGGCGGATCTCGAGTTGTCGTGATTCCTTCGCCGCACTTCCCGCGGTATCGGGTCTGCAGTCGCCCCGTCGGGATGTCGGCCTCGCGCGCCGTCACTGGATCCTGAAAGCGTGATTCAGCGGCAGTATCGGAATTCTTACATGGCACAAACGGTAGGCAAGATGAGGGCGGCATTACCTGTGGACCCCCGCTTAAAAAGGGTCTTCCTTGACTCCCTCGTTGTCCGTTCCTCTGCAATCTCCGGGAAGATTTTCCGTGGAGACGAGACGTCCGACAACTACAATGAGATCTTCACAGCCACCGATCTCCGCCGCACCCGCGGTATAACGCTCGCAAAAATCTTAACACGTAATTAAATGGACAGCACGTGGGACGTCACACACACAAAAGTACAGAGAATACGCTTTTGCGTCCGCTCCCGAGCGGGAGGACGCAGGGCCCGCGTGATGTTATTGCGTAAGGGCCCTCAGGGCCTTGTGACGGACAGCAGCCTGCGGCTGTCACGTCACAACTCCCCCCTCCCCGGAGAGGACCGAGGAGGTCTTGGCTTTTGACGAACACGTCAACAGCCACCAACTTCTTCCCGCCACGCGCGAATCCGCACCGATACCGAATTATAACGCGAACCAAGAATGATAGAAAATAACGAAAAAAAATTTTTCGGGGGGGGTTTCTAGCCGCGTCCGGCTACCACCGCCACCCGTAGACACTAAGACGCCAGATAACGTGGGGGTTTCTAGGCCCGGGAAGCACGCCGTCCATCTCGTGGAACGGACATACCTTTTCCCCGCGGTCCACCCACGACCTCGCGAACACCAAAGAGGAAGGATCGACACGGCGGAGAATCCTTAGGATCTTCATGCTCACGGATGAAACTTTGATTTCCTCACGTTCGGCCGCTCCACCGCCGACGCTAAGCCTCGATTTCCCCTTTTTCCCGTGCGACCTTCACCCGCCACCGCCAATCCAAAACAACAAACAAAAAAAAGATAGAAGGAAAAGGACGAACGAACGAAACAAGACAAGATAGAATAAAGAATAGACAAGTTTCCTGGCAAATCCAAGTCCGCCTCCCGATCCCGCATCATGGATATCGCATTTCCACCGGTCGAAGCCCGTGATGGGAGGAATTGGGTTAGACAATTAAATACCGGGAAAGTAGGCCTCAGAGCTCTTTATTACGCCCTGTTAAGCCACGCAAAAAGCGAAGGCAAAAAAAAAAAAATTCAGCGGCGACGTCTCTCAAGGGCTCGGTCGGGGGCGTGCTGTCCGCCCGCGTCGCGCCACTCCGGCCCACAGTCGGGGCACCGCTGTATATTGGTTCCGCGTCGGCCGCACCGGTAACAAAATTTTGCCAGGCCCCGGCTGCACTGGGAGTAGCGGTGGTCTCCTCCGCAGTTCCAGCACCCAGCTCGGGTGCCCCTCGGCTTTTTCGGCCCTTCGGTACCGCGCTTCTCCGCCCGCGCCTTGTCGACTCCTGGGTCCGAGTCCTCCTCCGCCAACTTCCACCACGGGACGGCAGCGTCGGTCCCCGTCTGTGTCCCGACTTCCCGTCGGGTGGCCGAGCCGGTGTCCGTCTGGGCCGCACTCTCCCTCGTCTCCCTTGGCTCGGGGGGGTCGGTCCCGGCGTCTCGCCGCTCCGCCTGCTCCTCCCGCCACAGCTCCCGCACGGCCTCCAGCATCTTGGCAGCCCTTGGCGTCTGCACTCTCATGTCCACCAAGGCTGCCGCCAGGTGGAACTCCACAAACCGTCCCTGCATCCTCTCTTCCAACGGATGTGCGGGAGTCTAGTACGCTAATCTTCGGTGTTGACGGGATCCCACGGACGGACACAAGAAAGAATCACACAACAACACAAACATATCGGTCTACATCGACACAATGATACGGTTTCAGGTCTTTTATGTGGACTTTTCCCGCTCCTGAATTATCCAAATTTGATAGCTCGTACACCACGGGAGATAAGATTTTCGCAACTTTAAAGGGGCCATGAAATTTCGGTGACAATTTTGCGGCAATATTCTGAGATGCCGCAGAAAGCGTGTGCTGTCGCCGCAATACCAACTCCCCCACCCCAAAGGATCTGTCACGTCTCCGCGCGTTATAATAAGTCGATTGTTTTTGATAGGCAAGCTCCAGATTTTCGTTAACCCACCCGTGTAGGGCCTGTAGGTCTTTCATTCGCTTTGACCACTCTCCCGTTTCGCTTTGTTGTACCTCGGTAACATCTTCACGACGGCGACGTACCGTGCGGGCAGGCTCTAATTCTCTACCGCAATTTAAGAAAGCTGGCGACGTTCCTATCGACGAATGATGCGCGGTATTGTATGCGAAGCGAAAATCGCTCAAATGTACGTCCCATTCCCTATGATCTCTATCAAGGAATGCTATGATCATCGTCTTCAGAACGCGATTCACCCTCTCCACGGGGTTAGCTTGTGGATGATATGGCGGAACGGTAGTGTGCTTAATTTCGTAATCGTCTGCAAAAGAACGCAGCGTACGGTTAATAAATTCTGTCCCGTTATCGGTGAGTAGAAATTTTGGCGTTCCCCATCGCGCGATTACTAGATCTTCTAATGCCTCCCGTATTAATTTCCCATTCGCAGCTCTTAACGCACGGCACTCTACCCACTTCGTAAATAAATCTTGGATGACTAAAATATACGCGAAACCTGACTTGCTACGCGGAAGCGGTCCCATAATATCGGCGGCGACCACAGTCCACGGGACTTCCACGACTCGACGACCCATGAGTCCAGCTGGGCTCGCCTGCTCGACTTTCGTGCGTTGGCACGTGCCGCACTCTCCAACGTAAGACGCGACGTCCCTAAACATGTTAGGCCAGTAGTATGCAACGATCAATCGATGGTGAGTTTTTTCTACCCCTAAGTGGCCCGCCTGGGGATCGTCGTGTGCCTCTCGGAGAGCCTCCCCCCGCAATTCCGACGGTAACACTAATTTCCACTCATTCAAATCGTCGACCACGGCCGAAGTTGTAGCACGCGGTCGCGAGTAATACAATTGTCCGTCCACTATTTTCCAATCCAGGAACCTATTCGGAGTTTCGGATACGTCGCAAACTCGATCGAGATACCAGCGGTCACGTATGTCGTCGGGAATCTTAACATCGACAACGGCGGCAAGGGGGATCTCGGTGTCACTCTCAAACATTCGGGATAACGCGTCAGGCACGTGATGTAGAGCGCCTTTTCTATGCACGATCTCATAGTCGTATTCGAGCAACTCCAGTGCCCAACGAGCTAGTCGACCTGTCGGATTCTTCAAATTATGCAACCACCTTAGACTACTGTGGTCCGTTATTACCGTAAATTTATATCCTTCTAAGTACGGGCGGAATTTCTGAATAGCCCACACAACCGCTAAGCACTCCTGTTCCGTTACCGAGTATTTTCTTTCGGGATCCGACAAGGCACGGCTCGCGAACGCGATAATATTTTCTACGTCCTCGATATGCTGAATCAGGACAGCACCCAGCCCAACGGAACTAGCGTCAGTCTGTAATACGAACGGAATCTGAAAGTCGGGACACGATAAAGTCGGAGCGGACGCCAATCGGTCGCGAATCTGCGCGAAGGCGCTTTCCTGCTCCTCTCCCCACTCCCAGCGCTGCGCTTTCTTTAGTAATCGAGTCAGAGGCTCACTTACAGTCGCGAAGTGCGGTATGAATCGACGATACCACGATGACATGCCGAGAAAACGTCGTAATTGTTTAAGGTTACGCGGCGCCGGATATTCAAATATCGGCTTAGCTTTGTCGGGGTCGATAGTTAGGCCGTCCCGCTGCCAGATAAATCCCAAATAACGAACCTGTGAGCGACAAAATTCACACTTCTCGGGATTTATCGTAAGACCGGCAGCCGTGATTTTGCTGAGAACGCGCTCTAGCCAATCTAAATGTTCCTCGAAAGTAGGCGTAACAATCACGATGTCGTCTAAATACGCGAACGCATGGGGTTCCATTTCCGGCCCGATTAATTTGTCCAAAAGACGTTGAAACGTCGCGGGAGCTCCAGTTAATCCATACGGCATTCTCGTGAAATGATAAAGTCCTTTCCCGGGGACGCTAAACGCGGTGATCTCTCGACTATCTTTCGCCAATGGTATTTGAAAGTACGCCTGGCTCAGATCAATCGTAGAAATGTAACGCGCCGATCTCAATTTATCCAGTATACCATTCATATTTGGTAACGGATACGCGTCCTTTTTCGAAACGCTGTTAACTTTGCGAAAATCTAAACAAAACCGATATTTCCCGTTTGCTTTTCGTATCATGACAATGGGATTGGACCACTCACTAAACGACGGCTCGATAATTCCGGCCGTTAACATTTTGTCAACCTCCCCGCGAATCGCTTCCTGCACTTTAGGCGAAACCAAATAACAACGCTGTTTAATAGGAGCGCTTTGACCAACGTCGATCTTATGCTCCGTGAGAGAAGTGACACCGGGATCGGTAACCGCGTCAGGTATCTTATTTTCCAGGAACTGTCTCAACCGATTTTCCTGGTCGTGGTTAAGCTCGGATAGTCCACAGCAAACGCAAACGCCCTCATCATCGGCAGAATCGAAGGAACGACGCTCCCAAGGTCGGTTCGCGAAATACCAGCCCCGCGATGCGAAGTCCAAGCCAATACCAAACGCGCAGAGAAAATCCATCCCCGCAATGCACGAAACGGCCAGGGCCGGCAATAGGCACACGGTAACCTCACGCTGCAAATCGTGAAGTGAAAGCGTAAGCGAAATTTCCTCTCTGATTTCCGTTATTTGTCCGTTCGCGTTGCGAATCCGGAGATCGCGCGCTCCAGTCGTCGGCAACGCTAATCGTCGTACGATTTTAATACCCTCGTCTCCCAAAATTGTTCGGCTAGACCCTGAGTCGACCAGCGCCATTAACGGGAATTCTCCGATAAAAATACGGAAATACCGTAACGGCGGTAATTCTAGGGCACGAAACGCTAAATTCAAATATTCAACGTCGTCAACAGAATCAATGTCGCGGGTCTCAACCGATTCGGCAGGAGTCGCGACAACCCGCTCTAGCGACTCGCCTCCGCGTTTCCCGTACACGTCGGGCAAGTTCTCACCGTGACGTCCTTCTTTCCGCATCGATAACAATGCACGCGGCGGGTCTCCGTGCACTCCCGCGCGACGTGCCCACTTTTCTCGCAATTCCAACAACGAATGGCTGAAGCACGTGCCGGATTCGCGGCGGCGGTCGCAGCCGGTACGACGGCGGTGGTCGGGGCCTCGGCGGCCCTCACCGGCGCGCGAGCTCGCCGACCCGATCTTGTATTTCCCGTCGGGCCAGACGCGGCGAGTCCCGCCGTCAGGGTGTCGGTAACGCGGGATGACTTCTTCGGCGGCCTGTATGCCAGGTCAGGGAACAGAGATTTCTCGGGTGGCGTGTAATTACAGAATCGCGAACGAGACTCGTAACTCGCCTCCACTCGAATGGCCAATGTCTCGAAAGTCACAAAGTCGCGGAACTCATCGCGGCGCAGAGCCATCTGCAAGTGCGGCTGCATGTTGCGATGGGCGTAATTAAGTTGTTCCTCGACAGTCCACGGGGGACTCAAACGTTCGAAGAACGATTGCATGCAGGAGAGATACTCCGCGACCGGCTCCTGTTCCCCCTGCACGCGTCTCAAAATCTCATCCCGCAACGCGAACTGAAAGTCCGGTTTACCAAAACGCGCACGCCACGCGGCCACGAAATCCTCCCAAGTTTTCCATCCATCGCGCCGATTCCTAAACCAATACAGCGCGGGTCCCGTCAAGAAAGGCGGCAAGCATTTAAATAACTCGGCGTCGTCGACCGGGCACATGGTGCGGCCCTCCTCAATGCGATCGAGAAAGGCCTCCGAGTCACTTCCACGCGCTCCCGAAAACGAGGAATTCCACCTACGCAGCGTGTGGTACATGTCCCTCGCGTCATTTCGCTTAGGTGAGCGCGGGGGCGAATTACGGGCGCGAGGGAGGTGAGGGGAGGCGACGGGCTCCATCTCAGCCACGTCGTCCTCGTCGAATTGCCCCGGGCTATCGGGTCGCATGTCCGCGGGTGGCGACAGGTGTAATAAGTTCGACGCCCCCTCCCCCGCGCTTGTCGAGGCCATTGGCTCTGGCGGGATACCGAGTTCGAAGCGTATTAGTCGATCGCGCAAAACAGTACTCCCGCCCTCGCCCCCCTGGCCCCGCTGTAG
Source organism: Monomorium pharaonis (assembly GCF_013373865.1). NCBI lineage: Eukaryota > Metazoa > Arthropoda > Insecta > Hymenoptera > Formicidae > Monomorium > Monomorium pharaonis. The sequence continues at coordinate 28,485,344 of NC_050467.1, read as the reverse complement.
CAACTCCTCTCGCAATTGCTCCGCTGTTAACTTGTAAATCCACCCGTAACGCTCGCGTCCCTCCGACATCTCGAAAATATTATTTACGCGTGATAAATATCCCTCAAGGATACACGAACACGCGAATTCGCCGTGGACCCTCCGCTACAACCTTCACTAATAACGCTAAGTCGGGTGAACGACTACGCGGGATAACAAACCTTGAATCGACCTGTATTATCGCCAATATAATTTGAACCGATCCGTATCGGTCAACAACAAGCGTCAAAATTTTCACGCAAAGTCGGATTACGGAGAGGCTCCCAAGGCGACACGCGCGAACGTAAACACGACGCGGGGTTCCGTAGAGAGAGATAGCGACACTCGATCAAGATCACTATCAATATTTACCTGTTTCCTAACACACATTGACAGGCAATTGTTTATTAGAAAACTAGTAAATATTGATAGTGATCTTGATCTTTAATTAATAAGAAAGTAAATATTGATATGGATTGTTTAAAGAATTGTTCCAAATCTGTTGAAGTGACAGATTATTATGGTACTAGAAAAGTTCCTTGTTTTATACTAAAGATGGAAATTTTCAATCATCCCATGAATATTAAAGTAGGCTCTTGTTCTGGATACATAAAGGGTAATCATGTCTGTGACCATGATCACACCACTTGTGACACTAACATTAATTTCATATGGCTAATAATTTCACTTATCTTCTTCTTGTCTAGTTATTCAATTTTAATGTATCTGAGATACATAAAGTTACATAGAGATTTAAAGACAAATAATCTTTCTATGAAATATAATAAATTTCAAGTAGAATTTAAGAACAGTACTACACATTTTAAAAGAAATGTATTACATATTTTACTATACTTATTCTTTGGTATTACTATCACTCATGGGTGTTTGAACTTTAACCCTAATGGCAAATTACTAGGAGTATCTGGAGATTTAATATGCACTAAAGAAGGAAATTATTCTCTGCAGGAACAGCACTTTATGATTAATGTTGAGAAAATGTATATCACTTCTAAATGGTATTTTGACAATAATTTAGAATGGGCTTGTGCAGGTGGATCTTGTCCTTGGATTGATGACTGTTTAAAAATGAACAATGAGAATCCCATCAAAATAAATTCTGTTAAATGGAAAAAGAATTTCTGTAAATCTTTCCCCAATTCCTGTCCATTTGGAAGAGGATGTATTTTAGGAGATATAACCCTAAATATCTATAACACTTTTGATGTTTTCAAAATCTCAAGCATAAATAATTACAATAATGTAAAAATTAACCTAAATGGATGTGAACTTAAGAACACTATAGAATCAACTGACATAGTGGGTACACATGTCATAGTGACATCTCAAACAGCTGCATGGTTATGTGAAGATTATTCTAAACCATTTTCAACAGAATTTCAACAATTAGGAGATTTACAAATAATGAATAACGAAACTATACTGTTCAATTGGGAAATTTTGAACTGTGGCACAGACTGGTATGATATCAATTGTAAAATTAGTAGAAATTTCTTATCAAGCATAAAAAACAGATGTATAAGGCTACCAAATCAGACACCAATAGGATTTATAACAAAAGATTTAAATGGCAACTATGTTATTTTATCAAAAGGGCCATTTGATATTAATATTGAATGTAAAGAGGGGGAGAATGAGTTAATAGTGGACTCTTATAATTGTACTATAAAAACAATGGAAATTTGGGGAACAAAAACACATTCTACTGGTTTATATTTAGCTATTATAGCCACATCCAAGTTTGATAAAGTTTCAACAACAGTAATCAACCCTTGTACAAATGATATCATGACAATTTCATGCAATGGTCAGTTTAATTATATCACTATACCTGAGACTTCTTATGAGACATGCTTGAGGAATAATATAACAGACAAGACATTAACAAATAATCAATTCTATCATATGAATGACTTTGATCATGTAAAACCAGTGGGTTTTTCTAATTATTTTATAGGCACATCATCATCAGTTTTAGGATTAATGTCTGCTCTTGGAGGATCTTCTATATTATGGATTTTAATATTAATTCTAATAATTAAGAGATAATAATACATTAATAAATATCAATATTTAATTATTACAATTAAGATATTATAAGTTAATGCATAGTATATTTATAGGATGGAAATCTAAAATAAAATAAAATAAAATATAATAAAACAAAATTTTGCCAGGCCCCGGCTGCACTGGGAGTAGCGGTGGTCTCCTCCGCAGTTCCAGCACCCAGCTCGGGTGCCCCTCGGCTTTTTCGGCCCTTCGGTACCGCGCTTCTCCGCCCGCGCCTTGTCGACTCCTGGGTCCGAGTCCTCCTCCGCCAACTTCCACCACGGGACGGCAGCGTCGGTCCCCGTCTGTGTCCCGACTTCCCGTCGGGTGGCCGAGCCGGTGTCCGTCTGGGCCGCACTCTCCCTCGTCTCCCTTGGCTCGGGGGGGTTGGTCCCGGCGTCTCGCCGCTCCGCCTGCTCCTCCCGCCACAGCTCCCGCACGGCCTCCAGCATCTTGGCAGCCCTTGGCGTCTGCACTCTCATGTCCACCAAGGCTGCCGCCAGGTGGAACTCCACAAACCGTCCCTGCATCCTCTCTTCCAACGGATGTGCGGGAGTCTAGTACGCTAATCTTCGGTGTTGACGGGATCCCACGGACGGACACAAGAAAGAATCACACAACAACACAAACATATCAGTCTACATCGACACAATGATACGGTTTCAGGTCTTTTATGTGGACTTTTCCCGCTCCTGAATTATCCAAATTTGATAGCTCGTACACCACGGGAGATAAGATTTTCGCAACTTTAAAGGGGCCATGAAATTTCGGTGACAATTTTGCGGCAATATTCTGAGATGCCGCAGAAAGCGTGTGCTGTCGCCGCAATACCAACTCCCCCACCCCAAAGGATCTGTCACGTCTCCGCGCGTTATAATAAGTCGATTGTTTTTGATAGGCAAGCTCCAGATTTTCGTTAACCCACCCGTGTAGGGCCTGTAGGTCTTTCATTCGCTTTGACCACTCTCCCGTTTCGCTTTGTTGTACCTCGGTAACATCTTCACGACGGCGACGTACCGTGCGGGCAGGCTCTAATTCTCTACCGCAATTTAAGAAAGCTGGCGACGTTCCTATCGACGAATGATGCGCGGTATTGTATGCGAAGCGAAAATCGCTCAAATGTACGTCCCATTCCCTATGATCTCTATCAAGGAATGCTATGATCATCGTCTTCAGAACGCGATTCACCCTCTCCACGGGGTTAGCTTGTGGATGATATGGCGGAACGGTAGTGTGCTTAATTTCGTAATCGTCTGCAAAAGAACGCAGCGTACGGTTAATAAATTCTGTCCCGTTATCGGTGAGTAGAAATTTTGGCGTTCCCCATCGCGCGATTACTAGATCTTCTAATGCCTCCCGTATTAATTTCCCATTCGCAGCTCTTAACGCACGGCACTCTACCCACTTCGTAAATAAATCTTGGATGACTAAAATATACGCGAAACCTGACTTGCTACGCGGAAGCGGTCCCATAATATCGGCGGCGACCACAGTCCACGGGACTTCCACGACTCGACGACCCATGAGTCCAGCTGGGCTCGCCTGCTCGACTTTCGTGCGTTGGCACGTGCCGCACTCTCCAACGTAAGACGCGACGTCCCTAAACATGTTAGGCCAGTAGTATGCAACGATCAATCGATGGTGAGTTTTTTCTACCCCTAAGTGGCCCGCCTGGGGATCGTCGTGTGCCTCTCGGAGAGCCTCCCCCCGCAATTCCGACGGTAACACTAATTTCCACTCATTCAAATCGTCGACCACGGCCGAAGTTGTAGCACGCGGTCGCGAGTAATACAATTGTCCGTCCACTATTTTCCAATCCAGGAACCTATTCGGAGTTTCGGATACGTCGCAAACTCGATCGAGATACCAGCGGTCACGTATGTCGTCGGGAATCTTAACATCGACAACGGCGGCAAGGGGGATCTCGGTGTCACTCTCAAACATTCGGGATAACGCGTCAGGCACGTGATGTAGAGCGCCTTTTCTATGCACGATCTCATAGTCGTATTCGAGCAACTCCAGTGCCCAACGAGCTAGTCGACCTGTCGGATTCTTCAAATTATGCAACCACCTTAGACTACTGTGGTCCGTTATTACCGTAAATTTATATCCTTCTAAGTACGGGCGGAATTTCTGAATAGCCCACACAACCGCTAAGCACTCCTGTTCCGTTACCGAGTATTTTCTTTCGGGATCCGACAAGGCACGGCTCGCGAACGCGATAATATTTTCTACGTCCTCGATATGCTGAATCAGGACAGCACCCAGCCCAACGGAACTAGCGTCAGTCTGTAATACGAACGGAATCTGAAAGTCGGGACACGATAAAGTCGGAGCGGACGCCAATCGGTCGCGAATCTGCGCGAAGGCGCTTTCCTGCTCCTCTCCCCACTCCCAGCGCTGCGCTTTCTTTAGTAATCGAGTCAGAGGCTCACTTACAGTCGCGAAGTGCGGTATGAATCGACGATACCACGATGACATGCCGAGAAAACGTCGTAATTGTTTAAGGTTACGCGGCGCCGGATATTCAAATATCGGCTTAGCTTTGTCGGGGTCGATAGTTAGGCCGTCCCGCTGCCAGATAAATCCCAAATAACGAACCTGTGAGCGACAAAATTCACACTTCTCGGGATTTATCGTAAGACCGGCAGCCGTGATTTTGCTGAGAACGCGCTCTAGCCAATCTAAATGTTCCTCGAAAGTAGGCGTAACAATCACGATGTCGTCTAAATACGCGAACGCATGGGGTTCCATTTCCGGCCCGATTAATTTGTCCAAAAGACGTTGAAACGTCGCGGGAGCTCCAGTTAATCCATACGGCATTCTCGTGAAATGATAAAGTCCTTTCCCGGGGACGCTAAACGCGGTGATCTCTCGACTATCTTTCGCCAATGGTATTTGAAAGTACGCCTGGCTCAGATCAATCGTAGAAATGTAACGCGCCGATCTCAATTTATCCAGTATACCATTCATATTTGGTAACGGATACGCGTCCTTTTTCGAAACGCTGTTAACTTTGCGAAAATCTAAACAAAACCGATATTTCCCGTTTGCTTTTCGTATCATGACAATGGGATTGGACCACTCACTAAACGACGGCTCGATAATTCCGGCCGTTAACATTTTGTCAACCTCCCCGCGAATCGCTTCCTGCACTTTAGGCGAAACCAAATAACAACGCTGTTTAATAGGAGCGCTTTGACCAACGTCGATCTTATGCTCCGTGAGAGAAGTGACACCGGGATCGGTAACCGCGTCAGGTATCTTATTTTCCAGGAACTGTCTCAACCGATTTTCCTGGTCGTGGTTAAGCTCGGATAGTCCACAGCAAACGCAAACGCCCTCATCATCGGCAGAATCGAAGGAACGACGCTCCCAAGGTCGGTTCGCGAAATACCAGCCCCGCGATGCGAAGTCCAAGCCAATACCAAACGCGCAGAGAAAATCCATCCCCGCAATGCACGAAACGGCCAGGGCCGGCAATAGGCACACGGTAACCTCACGCTGCAAATCGTGAAGTGAAAGCGTAAGCGAAATTTCCTCTCTGATTTCCGTTATTTGTCCGTTCGCGTTGCGAATCCGGAGATCGCGCGCTCCAGTCGTCGGCAACGCTAATCGTCGTACGATTTTAATACCCTCGTCTCCCAAAATTGTTCGGCTAGACCCTGAGTCGACCAGCGCCATTAACGGGAATTCTCCGATAAAAATACGGAAATACCGTAACGGCGGTAATTCTAGGGCACGAAACGCTAAATTCAAATATTCAACGTCGTCAACAGAATCAATGTCGCGGGTCTCAACCGATTCGGCAGGAGTCGCGACAACCCGCTCTAGCGACTCGCCTCCGCGTTTCCCGTACACGTCGGGCAAGTTCTCACCGTGACGTCCTTCTTTCCGCATCGATAACAATGCACGCGGCGGGTCTCCGTGCACTCCCGCGCGACGTGCCCACTTTTCTCGCAATTCCAACAACGAATGGCTGAAGCACGTGCCGGATTCGCGGCGGCGGTCGCAGCCGGTACGACGGCGGTGGTCGGGGCCTCGGCGGCCCTCACCGGCGCGCGAGCTCGCCGACCCGATCTTGTATTTCCCGTCGGGCCAGACGCGGCGAGTCCCGCCGTCAGGGTGTCGGTAACGCGGGATGACTTCTTCGGCGGCCTGTATGCCAGGTCAGGGAACAGAGATTTCTCGGGTGGCGTGTAATTACAGAATCGCGAACGAGACTCGTAACTCGCCTCCACTCGAATGGCCAATGTCTCGAAAGTCACAAAGTCGCGGAACTCATCGCGGCGCAGAGCCATCTGCAAGTGCGGCTGCATGTTGCGATGGGCGTAATTAAGTTGTTCCTCGACAGTCCACGGGGGACTCAAACGTTCGAAGAACGATTGCATGCAGGAGAGATACTCCGCGACCGGCTCCTGTTCCCCCTGCACGCGTCTCAAAATCTCATCCCGCAACGCGAACTGAAAGTCCGGTTTACCAAAACGCGCACGCCACGCGGCCACGAAATCCTCCCAAGTTTTCCATCCATCGCGCCGATTCCTAAACCAATACAGCGCGGGTCCCGTCAAGAAAGGCGGCAAGCATTTAAATAACTCGGCGTCGTCGACCGGGCACATGGTGCGGCCCTCCTCAATGCGATCGAGAAAGGCCTCCGAGTCACTTCCACGCGCTCCCGAAAACGAGGAATTCCACCTACGCAGCGTGTGGTACATGTCCCTCGCGTCATTTCGCTTAGGTGAGCGCGGGGGCGAATTACGGGCGCGAGGGAGGTGAGGGGAGGCGACGGGCTCCATCTCAGCCACGTCGTCCTCGTCGAATTGCCCCGGGCTATCGGGTCGCATGTCCGCGGGTGGCGACAGGTGTAATAAGTTCGACGCCCCCTCCCCCGCGCTTGTCGAGGCCATTGGCTCTGGCGGGATACCGAGTTCGAAGCGTATTAGTCGATCGCGCAAAACAGTACTCCCGCCCTCGCCCCCCTGGCCCCGCTGTAGCAACTCCTCTCGCAATTGCTCCGCTGTTAACTTGTAAATCCACCCGTAACGCTCGCGTCCCTCCGACATCTCGAAAATATTATTTACGCGTGATAAATATCCCTCAAGGATACACGAACACGCGAATTCGCCGTGGACCCTCCGCTACAACCTTCACTAATAACGCTAAGTCGGGTGAACGACTACGCGGGATAACAAACCTTGAATCGACCTGTATTATCGCCAATATAATTTGAACCGATCCGTATCGGTCAACAACAAGCGTCAAAATTTTCACGCAAAGTCGGATTACGGAGAGGCTCCCAAGGCGACACGCGCGAACGTAAACACGACGCGGGGTTCCGTAGAGAGAGATAGCGACACTCGATCAAGATCACTATCAATATTTACCTGTTTCCTAACACACATTGACAGGCAATTGTTTATTAGAAAACTAGTAAATATTGATAGTGATCTTGATCTTTAATTAATAAGAAAGTAAATATTGATATGGATTGTTTAAAGAATTGTTCCAAATCTGTTGAAGTGACAGATTATTATGGTACTAGAAAAGTTCCTTGTTTTATACTAAAGATGGAAATTTTCAATCATCCCATGAATATTAAAGTAGGCTCTTGTTCTGGATACATAAAGGGTAATCATGTCTGTGACCATGATCACACCACTTGTGACACTAACATTAATTTCATATGGCTAATAATTTCACTTATCTTCTTCTTGTCTAGTTATTCAATTTTAATGTATCTGAGATACATAAAGTTACATAGAGATTTAAAGACAAATAATCTTTCTATGAAATATAATAAATTTCAAGTAGAATTTAAGAACAGTACTACACATTTTAAAAGAAATGTATTACATATTTTACTATACTTATTCTTTGGTATTACTATCACTCATGGGTGTTTGAACTTTAACCCTAATGGCAAGTTACTAGGAGTATCTGGAGATTTAATATGCACTAAAGAAGGAAATTATTCTCTGCAGGAACAGCACTTTATGATTAATGTTGAGAAAATGTATATCACTTCTGAATGGTATTTTGACAATAATTTAGAATGGGCTTGTGCAGGTGGATCTTGTCCTTGGATTGATGACTGTTTAAAAATGAACAATGAGAATCCCATCAAAATAAATTCTGTTAAATGGAAAAAGAATTTCTGTAAATCTTTCCCCAATTCCTGTCCATTTGGAAGAGGATGTATTTTAGGAGATATAACCCTAAATATCTATAACACTTTTGATGTTTTCAAAATCTCAAGCATAAATAATTACAATAATGTAAAAATTAACCTAAATGGATGTGAACTTAAGAACACTATAGAATCAACTGACATAGTGGGTACACATGTCATAGTGACATCTCAAACAGCTGCATGGTTATGTGAAGATTATTCTAAACCATTTTCAACAGAATTTCAACAATTAGGAGATTTACAAATAATGAATAACGAAACTATACTGTTCAATTGGGAAATTTTGAACTGTGGCACAGACTGGTATGATATCAATTGTAAAATTAGTAGAAATTTCTTATCAAGCATAAAAAACAGATGTATAAGGCTACCAAATCAGACACCAATAGGATTTATAACAAAAGATTTAAATGGCAACTATGTTATTTTATCAAAAGGGCCATTTGATATTAATATTGAATGTAAAGAGGGGGAGAATGAGTTAATAGTGGACTCTTATAATTGTACTATAAAAACAATGGAAATTTGGGGAACAAAAACACATTCTACTGGTTTATATTTAGCTATTATAGCCACATCCAAGTTTGATAAAGTTTCAACAACAGTAATCAACCCTTGTACAAATGATATCATGACAATTTCATGCAATGGTCAGTTTAATTATATCACTATACCTGAGACTTCTTATGAGACATGCTTGAGGAATAATATAACAGACAAGACATTAACAAATAATCAATTCTATCATATGAATGACTTTGATCATGTAAAACCAGTGGGTTTTTCTAATTATTTTATAGGCACATCATCATCAGTTTTAGGATTAATGTCTGCTCTTGGAGGATCTTCTATATTATGGATTTTAATATTAATTCTAATAATTAAGAGATAATAATACATTAATAAATATCAATATTTAATTATTACAATTAAGATATTATAAGTTAATGCATAGTATATTTATAGGATGGAAATCTAAAATAAAATAAAATAAAATATAATAAAACAAAATTTTGCCAGGCCCCGGCTGCACTGGGAGTAGCGGTGGTCTCCTCCGCAGTTCCAGCACCCAGCTCGGGTGCCCCTCGGCTTTTTCGGCCCTTCGGTACCGCGCTTCTCCGCCCGCGCCTTGTCGACTCCTGGGTCCGAGTCCTCCTCCGCCAACTTCCACCACGGGACGGCAGCGTCGGTCCCCGTCTGTGTCCCGACTTCCCGTCGGGTGGCCGAGCCGGTGTCCGTCTGGGCCGCACTCTCCCTCGTCTCCCTTGGCTCGGGGGGGTTGGTCCCGGCGTCTCGCCGCTCCGCCTGCTCCTCCCGCCACAGCTCCCGCACGGCCTCCAGCATCTTGGCAGCCCTTGGCGTCTGCACTCTCATGTCCACCAAGGCTGCCGCCAGGTGGAACTCCACAAACCGTCCCTGCATCCTCTCTTCCAACGGATGTGCGGGAGTCTAGTACGCTAATCTTCGGTGTTGACGGGATCCCACGGACGGACACAAGAAAGAATCACACAACAACACAAACATATCAGTCTACATCGACACAATGATACGGTTTCAGGTCTTTTATGTGGACTTTTCCCGCTCCTGAATTATCCAAATTTGATAGCTCGTACACCACGGGAGATAAGATTTTCGCAACTTTAAAGGGGCCATGAAATTTCGGTGACAATTTTGCGGCAATATTCTGAGATGCCGCAGAAAGCGTGTGCTGTCGCCGCAATACCAACTCCCCCACCCCAAAGGATCTGTCACGTCTCCGCGCGTTATAATAAGTCGATTGTTTTTGATAGGCAAGCTCCAGATTTTCGTTAACCCACCCGTGTAGGGCCTGTAGGTCTTTCATTCGCTTTGACCACTCTCCCGTTTCGCTTTGTTGTACCTCGGTAACATCTTCACGACGGCGACGTACCGTGCGGGCAGGCTCTAATTCTCTACCGCAATTTAAGAAAGCTGGCGACGTTCCTATCGACGAATGATGCGCGGTATTGTATGCGAAGCGAAAATCGCTCAAATGTACGTCCCATTCCCTATGATCTCTATCAAGGAATGCTATGATCATCGTCTTCAGAACGCGATTCACCCTCTCCACGGGGTTAGCTTGTGGATGATATGGCGGAACGGTAGTGTGCTTAATTTCGTAATCGTCTGCAAAAGAACGCAGCGTACGGTTAATAAATTCTGTCCCGTTATCGGTGAGTAGAAATTTTGGCGTTCCCCATCGCGCGATTACTAGATCTTCTAATGCCTCCCGTATTAATTTCCCATTCGCAGCTCTTAACGCACGGCACTCTACCCACTTCGTAAATAAATCTTGGATGACTAAAATATACGCGAAACCTGACTTGCTACGCGGAAGCGGTCCCATAATATCGGCGGCGACCACAGTCCACGGGACTTCCACGACTCGACGACCCATGAGTCCAGCTGGGCTCGCCTGCTCGACTTTCGTGCGTTGGCACGTGCCGCACTCTCCAACGTAAGACGCGACGTCCCTAAACATGTTAGGCCAGTAGTATGCAACGATCAATCGATGGTGAGTTTTTTCTACCCCTAAGTGGCCCGCCTGGGGATCGTCGTGTGCCTCTCGGAGAGCCTCCCCCCGCAATTCCGACGGTAACACTAATTTCCACTCATTCAAATCGTCGACCACGGCCGAAGTTGTAGCACGCGGTCGCGAGTAATACAATTGTCCGTCCACTATTTTCCAATCCAGGAACCTATTCGGAGTTTCGGATACGTCGCAAACTCGATCGAGATACCAGCGGTCACGTATGTCGTCGGGAATCTTAACATCGACAACGGCGGCAAGGGGGATCTCGGTGTCACTCTCAAACATTCGGGATAACGCGTCAGGCACGTGATGTAGAGCGCCTTTTCTATGCACGATCTCATAGTCGTATTCGAGCAACTCCAGTGCCCAACGAGCTAGTCGACCTGTCGGATTCTTCAAATTATGCAACCACCTTAGACTACTGTGGTCCGTTATTACCGTAAATTTATATCCTTCTAAGTACGGGCGGAATTTCTGAATAGCCCACACAACCGCTAAGCACTCCTGTTCCGTTACCGAGTATTTTCTTTCGGGATCCGACAAGGCACGGCTCGCGAACGCGATAATATTTTCTACGTCCTCGATATGCTGAATCAGGACAGCACCCAGCCCAACGGAACTAGCGTCAGTCTGTAATACGAACGGAATCTGAAAGTCGGGACACGATAAAGTCGGAGCGGACGCCAATCGGTCGCGAATCTGCGCGAAGGCGCTTTCCTGCTCCTCTCCCCACTCCCAGCGCTGCGCTTTCTTTAGTAATCGAGTCAGAGGCTCACTTACAGTCGCGAAGTGCGGTATGAATCGACGATACCACGATGACATGCCGAGAAAACGTCGTAATTGTTTAAGGTTACGCGGCGCCGGATATTCAAATATCGGCTTAGCTTTGTCGGGGTCGATAGTTAGGCCGTCCCGCTGCCAGATAAATCCCAAATAACGAACCTGTGAGCGACAAAATTCACACTTCTCGGGATTTATCGTAAGACCGGCAGCCGTGATTTTGCTGAGAACGCGCTCTAGCCAATCTAAATGTTCCTCGAAAGTAGGCGTAACAATCACGATGTCGTCTAAATACGCGAACGCATGGGGTTCCATTTCCGGCCCGATTAATTTGTCCAAAAGACGTTGAAACGTCGCGGGAGCTCCAGTTAATCCATACGGCATTCTCGTGAAATGATAAAGTCCTTTCCCGGGGACGCTAAACGCGGTGATCTCTCGACTATCTTTCGCCAATGGTATTTGAAAGTACGCCTGGCTCAGATCAATCGTAGAAATGTAACGCGCCGATCTCAATTTATCCAGTATACCATTCATATTTGGTAACGGATACGCGTCCTTTTTCGAAACGCTGTTAACTTTGCGAAAATCTAAACAAAACCGATATTTCCCGTTTGCTTTTCGTATCATGACAATGGGATTGGACCACTCACTAAACGACGGCTCGATAATTCCGGCCGTTAACATTTTGTCAACCTCCCCGCGAATCGCTTCCTGCACTTTAGGCGAAACCAAATAACAACGCTGTTTAATAGGAGCGCTTTGACCAACGTCGATCTTATGCTCCGTGAGAGAAGTGACACCGGGATCGGTAACCGCGTCAGGTATCTTATTTTCCAGGAACTGTCTCAACCGATTTTCCTGGTCGTGGTTAAGCTCGGATAGTCCACAGCAAACGCAAACGCCCTCATCATCGGCAGAATCGAAGGAACGACGCTCCCAAGGTCGGTTCGCGAAATACCAGCCCCGCGATGCGAAGTCCAAGCCAATACCAAACGCGCAGAGAAAATCCATCCCCGCAATGCACGAAACGGCCAGGGCCGGCAATAGGCACACGGTAACCTCACGCTGCAAATCGTGAAGTGAAAGCGTAAGCGAAATTTCCTCTCTGATTTCCGTTATTTGTCCGTTCGCGTTGCGAATCCGGAGATCGCGCGCTCCAGTCGTCGGCAACGCTAATCGTCGTACGATTTTAATACCCTCGTCTCCCAAAATTGTTCGGCTAGACCCTGAGTCGACCAGCGCCATTAACGGGAATTCTCCGATAAAAATACGGAAATACCGTAACGGCGGTAATTCTAGGGCACGAAACGCTAAATTCAAATATTCAACGTCGTCAACAGAATCAATGTCGCGGGTCTCAACCGATTCGGCAGGAGTCGCGACAACCCGCTCTAGCGACTCGCCTCCGCGTTTCCCGTACACGTCGGGCAAGTTCTCACCGTGACGTCCTTCTTTCCGCATCGATAACAATGCACGCGGCGGGTCTCCGTGCACTCCCGCGCGACGTGCCCACTTTTCTCGCAATTCCAACAACGAATGGCTGAAGCACGTGCCGGATTCGCGGCGGCGGTCGCAGCCGGTACGACGGCGGTGGTCGGGGCCTCGGCGGCCCTCACCGGCGCGCGAGCTCGCCGACCCGATCTTGTATTTCCCGTCGGGCCAGACGCGGCGAGTCCCGCCGTCAGGGTGTCGGTAACGCGGGATGACTTCTTCGGCGGCCTGTATGCCAGGTCAGGGAACAGAGATTTCTCGGGTGGCGTGTAATTACAGAATCGCGAACGAGACTCGTAACTCGCCTCCACTCGAATGGCCAATGTCTCGAAAGTCACAAAGTCGCGGAACTCATCGCGGCGCAGAGCCATCTGCAAGTGCGGCTGCATGTTGCGATGGGCGTAATTAAGTTGTTCCTCGACAGTCCACGGGGGACTCAAACGTTCGAAGAACGATTGCATGCAGGAGAGATACTCCGCGACCGGCTCCTGTTCCCCCTGCACGCGTCTCAAAATCTCATCCCGCAACGCGAACTGAAAGTCCGGTTTACCAAAACGCGCACGCCACGCGGCCACGAAATCCTCCCAAGTTTTCCATCCATCGCGCCGATTCCTAAACCAATACAGCGCGGGTCCCGTCAAGAAAGGCGGCAAGCATTTAAATAACTCGGCGTCGTCGACCGGGCACATGGTGCGGCCCTCCTCAATGCGATCGAGAAAGGCCTCCGAGTCACTTCCACGCGCTCCCGAAAACGAGGAATTCCACCTACGCAGCGTGTGGTACATGTCCCTCGCGTCATTTCGCTTAGGTGAGCGCGGGGGCGAATTACGGGCGCGAGGGAGGTGAGGGGAGGCGACGGGCTCCATCTCAGCCACGTCGTCCTCGTCGAATTGCCCCGGGCTATCGGGTCGCATGTCCGCGGGTGGCGACAGGTGTAATAAGTTCGACGCCCCCTCCCCCGCGCTTGTCGAGGCCATTGGCTCTGGCGGGATACCGAGTTCGAAGCGTATTAGTCGATCGCGCAAAACAGTACTCCCGCCCTCGCCCCCCTGGCCCCGCTGTAGCAACTCCTCTCGCAATTGCTCCGCTGTTAACTTGTAAATCCACCCGTAACGCTCGCGTCCCTCCGACATCTCGAAAATATTATTTACGCGTGATAAATATCCCTCAAGGATACACGAACACGCGAATTCGCCGTGGACCCTCCGCTACAACCTTCACTAATAACGCTAAGTCGGGTGAACGACTACGCGGGATAACAAACCTTGAATCGACCTGTATTATCGCCAATATAATTTGAACCGATCCGTATCGGTCAACAACAAGCGTCAAAATTTTCACGCAAAGTCGGATTACGGAGAGGCTCCCAAGGCGACACGCGCGAACGTAAACACGACGCGGGGTTCCGTAGAGAGAGATAGCGACACTCGATCAAGATCACTATCAATATTTACCTGTTTCCTAACACACATTGACAGGCAATTGTTTATTAGAAAACTAGTAAATATTGATAGTGATCTTGATCTTTAATTAATAAGAAAGTAAATATTGATATGGATTGTTTAAAGAATTGTTCCAAATCTGTTGAAGTGACAGATTATTATGGTACTAGAAAAGTTCCTTGTTTTATACTAAAGATGGAAATTTTCAATCATCCCATGAATATTAAAGTAGGCTCTTGTTCTGGATACATAAAGGGTAATCATGTCTGTGACCATGATCACACCACTTGTGACACTAACATTAATTTCATATGGCTAATAATTTCACTTATCTTCTTCTTGTCTAGTTATTCAATTTTAATGTATCTGAGATACATAAAGTTACATAGAGATTTAAAGACAAATAATCTTTCTATGAAATATAATAAATTTCAAGTAGAATTTAAGAACAGTACTACACATTTTAAAAGAAATGTATTACATATTTTACTATACTTATTCTTTGGTATTACTATCACTCATGGGTGTTTGAACTTTAACCCTAATGGCAAGTTACTAGGAGTATCTGGAGATTTAATATGCACTAAAGAAGGAAATTATTCTCTGCAGGAACAGCACTTTATGATTAATGTTGAGAAAATGTATATCACTTCTGAATGGTATTTTGACAATAATTTAGAATGGGCTTGTGCAGGTGGATCTTGTCCTTGGATTGATGACTGTTTAAAAATGAACAATGAGAATCCCATCAAAATAAATTCTGTTAAATGGAAAAAGAATTTCTGTAAATCTTTCCCCAATTCCTGTCCATTTGGAAGAGGATGTATTTTAGGAGATATAACCCTAAATATCTATAACACTTTTGATGTTTTCAAAATCTCAAGCATAAATAATTACAATAATGTAAAAATTAACCTAAATGGATGTGAACTTAAGAACACTATAGAATCAACTGACATAGTGGGTACACATGTCATAGTGACATCTCAAACAGCTGCATGGTTATGTGAAGATTATTCTAAACCATTTTCAACAGAATTTCAACAATTAGGAGATTTACAAATAATGAATAACGAAACTATACTGTTCAATTGGGAAATTTTGAACTGTGGCACAGACTGGTATGATATCAATTGTAAAATTAGTAGAAATTTCTTATCAAGCATAAAAAACAGATGTATAAGGCTACCAAATCAGACACCAATAGGATTTATAACAAAAGATTTAAATGGCAACTATGTTATTTTATCAAAAGGGCCATTTGATATTAATATTGAATGTAAAGAGGGGGAGAATGAGTTAATAGTGGACTCTTATAATTGTACTATAAAAACAATGGAAATTTGGGGAACAAAAACACATTCTACTGGTTTATATTTAGCTATTATAGCCACATCCAAGTTTGATAAAGTTTCAACAACAGTAATCAACCCTTGTACAAATGATATCATGACAATTTCATGCAATGGTCAGTTTAATTATATCACTATACCTGAGACTTCTTATGAGACATGCTTGAGGAATAATATAACAGACAAGACATTAACAAATAATCAATTCTATCATATGAATGACTTTGATCATGTAAAACCAGTGGGTTTTTCTAATTATTTTATAGGCACATCATCATCAGTTTTAGGATTAATGTCTGCTCTTGGAGGATCTTCTATATTATGGATTTTAATATTAATTCTAATAATTAAGAGATAATAATACATTAATAAATATCAATATTTAATTATTACAATTAAGATATTATAAGTTAATGCATAGTATATTTATAGGATGGAAATCTAAAATAAAATAAAATAAAATATAATAAAACAAAATTTTGCCAGGCCCCGGCTGCACTGGGAGTAGCGGTGGTCTCCTCCGCAGTTCCAGCACCCAGCTCGGGTGCCCCTCGGCTTTTTCGGCCCTTCGGTACCGCGCTTCTCCGCCCGCGCCTTGTCGACTCCTGGGTCCGAGTCCTCCTCCGCCAACTTCCACCACGGGACGGCAGCGTCGGTCCCCGTCTGTGTCCCGACTTCCCGTCGGGTGGCCGAGCCGGTGTCCGTCTGGGCCGCACTCTCCCTCGTCTCCCTTGGCTCGGGGGGGTTGGTCCCGGCGTCTCGCCGCTCCGCCTGCTCCTCCCGCCACAGCTCCCGCACGGCCTCCAGCATCTTGGCAGCCCTTGGCGTCTGCACTCTCATGTCCACCAAGGCTGCCGCCAGGTGGAACTCCACAAACCGTCCCTGCATCCTCTCTTCCAACGGATGTGCGGGAGTCTAGTACGCTAATCTTCGGTGTTGACGGGATCCCACGGACGGACACAAGAAAGAATCACACAACAACACAAACATATCAGTCTACATCGACACAATGATACGGTTTCAGGTCTTTTATGTGGACTTTTCCCGCTCCTGAATTATCCAAATTTGATAGCTCGTACACCACGGGAGATAAGATTTTCGCAACTTTAAAGGGGCCATGAAATTTCGGTGACAATTTTGCGGCAATATTCTGAGATGCCGCAGAAAGCGTGTGCTGTCGCCGCAATACCAACTCCCCCACCCCAAAGGATCTGTCACGTCTCCGCGCGTTATAATAAGTCGATTGTTTTTGATAGGCAAGCTCCAGATTTTCGTTAACCCACCCGTGTAGGGCCTGTAGGTCTTTCATTCGCTTTGACCACTCTCCCGTTTCGCTTTGTTGTACCTCGGTAACATCTTCACGACGGCGACGTACCGTGCGGGCAGGCTCTAATTCTCTACCGCAATTTAAGAAAGCTGGCGACGTTCCTATCGACGAATGATGCGCGGTATTGTATGCGAAGCGAAAATCGCTCAAATGTACGTCCCATTCCCTATGATCTCTATCAAGGAATGCTATGATCATCGTCTTCAGAACGCGATTCACCCTCTCCACGGGGTTAGCTTGTGGATGATATGGCGGAACGGTAGTGTGCTTAATTTCGTAATCGTCTGCAAAAGAACGCAGCGTACGGTTAATAAATTCTGTCCCGTTATCGGTGAGTAGAAATTTTGGCGTTCCCCATCGCGCGATTACTAGATCTTCTAATGCCTCCCGTATTAATTTCCCATTCGCAGCTCTTAACGCACGGCACTCTACCCACTTCGTAAATAAATCTTGGATGACTAAAATATACGCGAAACCTGACTTGCTACGCGGAAGCGGTCCCATAATATCGGCGGCGACCACAGTCCACGGGACTTCCACGACTCGACGACCCATGAGTCCAGCTGGGCTCGCCTGCTCGACTTTCGTGCGTTGGCACGTGCCGCACTCTCCAACGTAAGACGCGACGTCCCTAAACATGTTAGGCCAGTAGTATGCAACGATCAATCGATGGTGAGTTTTTTCTACCCCTAAGTGGCCCGCCTGGGGATCGTCGTGTGCCTCTCGGAGAGCCTCCCCCCGCAATTCCGACGGTAACACTAATTTCCACTCATTCAAATCGTCGACCACGGCCGAAGTTGTAGCACGCGGTCGCGAGTAATACAATTGTCCGTCCACTATTTTCCAATCCAGGAACCTATTCGGAGTTTCGGATACGTCGCAAACTCGATCGAGATACCAGCGGTCACGTATGTCGTCGGGAATCTTAACATCGACAACGGCGGCAAGGGGGATCTCGGTGTCACTCTCAAACATTCGGGATAACGCGTCAGGCACGTGATGTAGAGCGCCTTTTCTATGCACGATCTCATAGTCGTATTCGAGCAACTCCAGTGCCCAACGAGCTAGTCGACCTGTCGGATTCTTCAAATTATGCAACCACCTTAGACTACTGTGGTCCGTTATTACCGTAAATTTATATCCTTCTAAGTACGGGCGGAATTTCTGAATAGCCCACACAACCGCTAAGCACTCCTGTTCCGTTACCGAGTATTTTCTTTCGGGATCCGACAAGGCACGGCTCGCGAACGCGATAATATTTTCTACGTCCTCGATATGCTGAATCAGGACAGCACCCAGCCCAACGGAACTAGCGTCAGTCTGTAATACGAACGGAATCTGAAAGTCGGGACACGATAAAGTCGGAGCGGACGCCAATCGGTCGCGAATCTGCGCGAAGGCGCTTTCCTGCTCCTCTCCCCACTCCCAGCGCTGCGCTTTCTTTAGTAATCGAGTCAGAGGCTCACTTACAGTCGCGAAGTGCGGTATGAATCGACGATACCACGATGACATGCCGAGAAAACGTCGTAATTGTTTAAGGTTACGCGGCGCCGGATATTCAAATATCGGCTTAGCTTTGTCGGGGTCGATAGTTAGGCCGTCCCGCTGCCAGATAAATCCCAAATAACGAACCTGTGAGCGACAAAATTCACACTTCTCGGGATTTATCGTAAGACCGGCAGCCGTGATTTTGCTGAGAACGCGCTCTAGCCAATCTAAATGTTCCTCGAAAGTAGGCGTAACAATCACGATGTCGTCTAAATACGCGAACGCATGGGGTTCCATTTCCGGCCCGATTAATTTGTCCAAAAGACGTTGAAACGTCGCGGGAGCTCCAGTTAATCCATACGGCATTCTCGTGAAATGATAAAGTCCTTTCCCGGGGACGCTAAACGCGGTGATCTCTCGACTATCTTTCGCCAATGGTATTTGAAAGTACGCCTGGCTCAGATCAATCGTAGAAATGTAACGCGCCGATCTCAATTTATCCAGTATACCATTCATATTTGGTAACGGATACGCGTCCTTTTTCGAAACGCTGTTAACTTTGCGAAAATCTAAACAAAACCGATATTTCCCGTTTGCTTTTCGTATCATGACAATGGGATTGGACCACTCACTAAACGACGGCTCGATAATTCCGGCCGTTAACATTTTGTCAACCTCCCCGCGAATCGCTTCCTGCACTTTAGGCGAAACCAAATAACAACGCTGTTTAATAGGAGCGCTTTGACCAACGTCGATCTTATGCTCCGTGAGAGAAGTGACACCGGGATCGGTAACCGCGTCAGGTATCTTATTTTCCAGGAACTGTCTCAACCGATTTTCCTGGTCGTGGTTAAGCTCGGATAGTCCACAGCAAACGCAAACGCCCTCATCATCGGCAGAATCGAAGGAACGACGCTCCCAAGGTCGGTTCGCGAAATACCAGCCCCGCGATGCGAAGTCCAAGCCAATACCAAACGCGCAGAGAAAATCCATCCCCGCAATGCACGAAACGGCCAGGGCCGGCAATAGGCACACGGTAACCTCACGCTGCAAATCGTGAAGTGAAAGCGTAAGCGAAATTTCCTCTCTGATTTCCGTTATTTGTCCGTTCGCGTTGCGAATCCGGAGATCGCGCGCTCCAGTCGTCGGCAACGCTAATCGTCGTACGATTTTAATACCCTCGTCTCCCAAAATTGTTCGGCTAGACCCTGAGTCGACCAGCGCCATTAACGGGAATTCTCCGATAAAAATACGGAAATACCGTAACGGCGGTAATTCTAGGGCACGAAACGCTAAATTCAAATATTCAACGTCGTCAACAGAATCAATGTCGCGGGTCTCAACCGATTCGGCAGGAGTCGCGACAACCCGCTCTAGCGACTCGCCTCCGCGTTTCCCGTACACGTCGGGCAAGTTCTCACCGTGACGTCCTTCTTTCCGCATCGATAACAATGCACGCGGCGGGTCTCCGTGCACTCCCGCGCGACGTGCCCACTTTTCTCGCAATTCCAACAACGAATGGCTGAAGCACGTGCCGGATTCGCGGCGGCGGTCGCAGCCGGTACGACGGCGGTGGTCGGGGCCTCGGCGGCCCTCACCGGCGCGCGAGCTCGCCGACCCGATCTTGTATTTCCCGTCGGGCCAGACGCGGCGAGTCCCGCCGTCAGGGTGTCGGTAACGCGGGATGACTTCTTCGGCGGCCTGTATGCCAGGTCAGGGAACAGAGATTTCTCGGGTGGCGTGTAATTACAGAATCGCGAACGAGACTCGTAACTCGCCTCCACTCGAATGGCCAATGTCTCGAAAGTCACAAAGTCGCGGAACTCATCGCGGCGCAGAGCCATCTGCAAGTGCGGCTGCATGTTGCGATGGGCGTAATTAAGTTGTTCCTCGACAGTCCACGGGGGACTCAAACGTTCGAAGAACGATTGCATGCAGGAGAGATACTCCGCGACCGGCTCCTGTTCCCCCTGCACGCGTCTCAAAATCTCATCCCGCAACGCGAACTGAAAGTCCGGTTTACCAAAACGCGCACGCCACGCGGCCACGAAATCCTCCCAAGTTTTCCATCCATCGCGCCGATTCCTAAACCAATACAGCGCGGGTCCCGTCAAGAAAGGCGGCAAGCATTTAAATAACTCGGCGTCGTCGACCGGGCACATGGTGCGGCCCTCCTCAATGCGATCGAGAAAGGCCTCCGAGTCACTTCCACGCGCTCCCGAAAACGAGGAATTCCACCTACGCAGCGTGTGGTACATGTCCCTCGCGTCATTTCGCTTAGGTGAGCGCGGGGGCGAATTACGGGCGCGAGGGAGGTGAGGGGAGGCGACGGGCTCCATCTCAGCCACGTCGTCCTCGTCGAATTGCCCCGGGCTATCGGGTCGCATGTCCGCGGGTGGCGACAGGTGTAATAAGTTCGACGCCCCCTCCCCCGCGCTTGTCGAGGCCATTGGCTCTGGCGGGATACCGAGTTCGAAGCGTATTAGTCGATCGCGCAAAACAGTACTCCCGCCCTCGCCCCCCTGGCCCCGCTGTAGCAACTCCTCTCGCAATTGCTCCGCTGTTAACTTGTAAATCCACCCGTAACGCTCGCGTCCCTCCGACATCTCGAAAATATTATTTACGCGTGATAAATATCCCTCAAGGATACACGAACACGCGAATTCGCCGTGGACCCTCCGCTACAACCTTCACTAATAACGCTAAGTCGGGTGAACGACTACGCGGGATAACAAACCTTGAATCGACCTGTATTATCGCCAATATAATTTGAACCGATCCGTATCGGTCAACAACAAGCGTCAAAATTTTCACGCAAAGTCGGATTACGGAGAGGCTCCCAAGGCGACACGCGCGAACGTAAACACGACGCGGGGTTCCGTAGAGAGAGATAGCGATACTCGAGCACGCCGTAATCACGCGGTCGGGCGAACAGCACAGCTCCGAATAACGAACCGAATTTCTCAAACACTGAGTACTCGCGACACCGAAATTACATGAGCCCGAAAATACTAAAAGTAAAAGGGTCAAATCCGCGACACGCACAATTTCACTTTTCTGAAAGAAAATTATAAATTAGCACAAATATCCGCTCACCAAAATTCAGGTCACACTGAAATATAACACAAAAAAAATGCACAATGAAATATCACACATAAAGAAAATTCGACATGCACACGATATAGATCTCTCGCCCTTCCGAACCCGAAAGTAATAAACAAAAGATTTTAATCACTTTATTTTTACAGGGGGCCCCACGTTGGGCGCCAAATTTGTAACCGCCGCTCGCGAGCGACGGCCAACTTCGCCTCCGTCCCTGGCCGCGGCCCTGAGCCGCCCGGGTGTCGGGACGGCTATCCTCGCGAGGTTTCCCGACGCAGCACTAAGTTGGGCGCCAGGTACGTTAAGCGTACCACTCTGTGTGCACCAACTCGCAAACCAATGTTTCGAGACGTGAATTTCGGGAAAGACGGGCGCACGCTAGGCGACCGGGGCGTTAGCGGCTCCGAGATCCAGCTGCTCAGCCCTCGAATGGTAGAGGGGGAGGTTCGGTGCGGGCGGATGGAATCGGGAAGGCGAGAGAATTACTTGTACGACACAGATGTAACAAATAAAAATAACAAGTGTATTTGATCGTAAATAATACAGAAACTACCGACTCTGCGGAGCGGTGGTGGCTCGCGCGCGTTATCAGCGGGTGTCCGCTGGATATCAAATTCTTCGAGAACGGTCTGTTAAACGAGCGGGTTATGATGCGTACGCGGGAACTCTCCGACTTGTCTTACGCTTGACTCGGCGCCGTTGGAGGACGCCGACTTCCGTCAGGGTGACCTCGCCACGGGCGAACGGGACGGATCGCAACTCCGAGCCCGCGCGACATGCGACGGACTCGTGTTCTCCCGTGCTCGAACGATTCTCGCGAAGATAAGCGCGATGATGGCTAATGCTTCTCCCGCACGGCGGGATACGACAAACGCGTCGACAATTATCCGAATATACTCCCCGAAGGGCTCGCAGTCACAGTGCGATCGACCAAATTTTACAACATTGACGAACAAAATCTTCTACGACGCGACAAGATACAGCGCGGGAATAACCCGCGACACGACGACCGGACGCAACAACAATTGACTCGGCTGCGGATCGGGACGCACACGCAACGCGAAACGATTCAGAAACACACGGCACGCAGCGAAATCACGCGGACGGGCGCGATCGGGCGAGACGACGAAGCTCCGTGGAATCCGGAAGCTCGAGATTCTCATAAACGCCGAGAGATTTTGCGACAAGTACGCGATTTCCTCGCGGCTCGCCCAACCCGCGAAATCGGTGGCTTTACAATATGCGTGACGCTCGTCTCACCACTTCGACTCTCCTCTCGTGGCCTCCTCCGGGTCGGGATAACGTTCTTCCCTGCGTCCTTCTGTACAGCTAGGCTCGGGAGCTCGAAAACGCACACACAGTTTTACGAATACGTCCGCAGCACGAGTGAGGAATCCTGGATCTCGCGGGGACCGCTCGGCGGCGCGCCCCACCTTGCCTCCGGCGTTCCCGGCCCTTATTGGCGGATTTCGCGAAAATCGATTTTCGCGCAGAGCGCGGTGCCCACGCTGTCGCCGGCTGATCGATCCACGCACGGCGGTCGATGTTTATGGGCCCCGGGCACGGGAATCCTGGCGCTTCCTTGCGCGGCCGGCTCTTTTCTCTTCGCCCGGCGTATCCTCCGCCATCGGGGCGTCATTTCCTCCTCGACGGGGCGTCGGCGGATCTCGAGTTGTCGTGATTCCTTCGCCGCACTTCCCGCGGTATCGGGTCTGCAGTCGCCCCGTCGGGATGTCGGCCTCGCGCGCCGTCACTGGATCCTGAAAGCGTGATTCAGCGGCAGTATCGGAATTCTTACATGGCACAAACGGTAGGCAAGATGAGGGCGGCATTACCTGTGGACCCCCGCTTAAAAAGGGTCTTCCTTGACTCCCTCGTTGTCCGTTCCTCTGCAATCTCCGGGAAGATTTTCCGTGGAGACGAGACGTCCGACAACTACAATGAGATCTTCACAGCCACCGATCTCCGCCGCACCCGCGGTATAACGCTCGCAAAAATCTTAACACGTAATTAAATGGACAGCACGTGGGACGTCACACACACAAAAGTACAGAGAATACGCTTTTGCGTCCGCTCCCGAGCGGGAGGACGCAGGGCCCGCGTGATGTTATTGCGTAAGGGCCCTCAGGGCCTTGTGACGGACAGCAGCCTGCGGCTGTCACGTCACAATATATATATAAAACATATATTTTTTATTAACTTTTAATATTTTGATATTATATAATTATTATGATGTCAAAATTACTTGAGGTATGCACGATCACCGTCACAAACGTAATTTTCTTCAGAACACAAAGAACACAACGCTCGTGCGAATACTGAGTTTATTCGTCACACAATCGCACACACAACACTTCCGCGCGAAATATATCAAAAAATCACATAAGTAATCGCGATGTCGCAAGCTACCCCCGCGGAAGAGAGAGAGAGAGAGAGAGAGAGAGAGAGAGAGAGAGAGAGAAAGTACATACACCTGTATACAATACACACTAATGTATTCCACTTTTTGTTTCTTATATTAATTCTTTTTCTATGTTTCTTCTTCTCTCTTTAATGTCAAATTAACGTAATTTCTTATTATTATTTTATTTCCTTTTTTTCAATACCAAACAATTAACAATTTTATCTGATATTTTATCTTCTTATTTCTCCTTTTTCACTTTTTTTCTCTCTTTCTGTCGAACCTCTTTCCTTTCCATCTCTTTTTCTAAAAAAATTCATACTTTGTCAAATACGTAAAATACGCAAACTGTTAAAATATATTATCTTAAATTAAATTTTTATTTAAATTATTAATTACATTATATTTTAATGTCATTTTCTATTATATTTTACTATTACCTGATGTTTCTCCTTTCTTACACTCTTTTTTCCCCTTCTCTTTCTTTTTTTTACTCTCTTTCTGTTCCTTCTTCCTACAAAAATTGCTGTTTTTCCTTTTAAATTCTTTCTCCTTTACTCTCTCTCTCTCTCTCTCTCTCTCTCTCTCTCTCTCTCTCTCTTCCCCCTCTCTCTCTTTCCCCCCCTCTTTCTCTCCTCCCTCTCTCTCTTTCTCCCATTCTTTCTAAGCTCTTTCTCTTTCTGCTAAAATTTATGCCCTGTTAGATACGTAAAGTACGCAAATTGTTAAATGTATTATTTTAAATTAAATTTTTATTTATATTATAAATTGTATTATATATTATATTTTAATGTTATTCCTTATTTTATTATTACCTGACGTTTTCCTTCTTATTTCTGCCTTCTCCCTGTCTCTTTCTTTTCCTCCTTTTCTCTCTCTTTCCTCTCTCTCTCTCTTTCTCTCTCTCTCTCTCTCTCTCTCACACATTTCTTTCTTTTCTTGCTCTCTTTCTGAAAACTCAAATACGAAAAGTATGCAAAATGTCAAATTAATGTTATTCCTTATTCTATTTCCTTTCCTTTTATAACAAACAATTGAAAAATTGAACGAACTTACCGTGAAGTTTGATTACAATTATGCTGTCTCGTCCGGATGGATAGAATGTAGTAGCGTTCCGCTGCGTCTTTTCCCAACAGGTTTGTTTTAACACGCCCAAACTCAAATTTGGTGCCTACGCCTCGCTTCTAGGCGTGCACCCAGGCGTCCTGCCGTGCACGCGCGCCTCCCCTCCTGCGCGCGCGCCGCCGGAAGTTCATTAATTTAACACTGACAAATCTGAATCTAGGAGGTGGGTGGGTGGGAACCTCCATCCGGACGAGACAGCATAATTGTAATCGAACTTCACGGTAAGTTCGTTCAATTTTTCAATTATGCAACGTCTCGTCCGGATGGATAGAATGTAGAAATTTAACACCCAGATTTGTCGGCCTCACGAGGGTTGCGACAGTTTTATTTGTAAAGCAATTATCGTGCCCTTGTAAACCTGGGACAATTGTTATCAGGTTTGGCGAAAGGATATGGCTAAAGATGCTAAACGGTTAACATAAGTATTGTAGTTGCATTAACAAAAATGAGGTAAAGGCGCACAAAGTCTATGCAAATAAGCGTTTCCGAATTTAATTCGAGAGAACCGGAGATTTAGGGCATATCCAGAATTGCGTTTTGGAAGGCTGGGTCCTTGATAATTGGTCGATTGTAAAATTGCGCGAATACTCTTGAGGTTTCGGTCCATCCCGCTGTTTGTCTGATTTCTTCTAAGTTAACCCCTTTGCTAGCTGCAAAGGAAGTAGAGGCGTGCCGAGTAGAATGGGCAGAGAAAACGGAAATGTCAATTCCTGCTTCTTCCAATATATCTTTGACCCAGCGGCCCAAGGTCTGAGACGTTACCGCCCTATGCGGAGGACGTAAGGAGATAAAGAGTGCATTACATCCCTCCTGTCTGATTTCCTGGGTGAGCTCAAGGTAAACCTTCACTAGCCTGACGATGCAAAGTTCTGGTTTGGCTAAGAAGGGATTGAAAATTAGGAGCGGTTGGGATTTCCCAATTTTTGATGTCTTCAGTCTAGCCAGGATCTTTATAACTAATGAATCTGAAATGGTTATATTAGTAATTTGGATAGCTGTTAGGGTCTGGAGCCTTTGCGCGGTTGTTAGCGCGAATAAGGTTACCAGCTTCTTAGGTATCCTGTCGAATGGGAGATCTTCATATGGGTATAAGCTGGCCAAATGAGCTATGACCGGCGATGGGTCCCAAACGAAATCGTATCGGGGGCGTTGCGGTTTCAGTGCCGCTACTCCTCTGAGAAATCTTCTTACCAAGGGGTGTGAACCCACCTCCTCTGCGGACACCAAAGAGATTGCCGAGCGATAAGAATTTATACTGGAGTAGCCGATGTTGCTCATTGCCTTAGATAAGAACTCCAGTACCAACGGGATTGGTGGGGAAAAGCAGTTAATCTCTTTCTCCTTGCAGAAGCACCACCACAATCTCAAGGGCTTAGTGTATTGCGCGATAGTGGAGTTCGTGATGGACGCAAGCGTTATGTCTAACGCCGTAGCTGGGGTTCCTCGGAACAGGAAGGCCTGGCGGATAATTTCGCGGCCGCCAGGGAAATTGTTCTCCACTTTGGATGGAACTCTCTGAAAGGAGATGATAACATATTGATATTTGGCTCAAACAGAACTGGACGATCAACCATTAATTGCTCAAAAAGAGGGAACCACGGTTGCGCCGGCCACCACGGAACCACCAGTACACCTTCCGCTTTATCTGTTATTATTTTACGAAGGGTTCTTAGGATGAGGATGAAAGAAGGGAATGCATAAAAATAAAAACTTCCCCAATGTAAGGAGAATGCGTCAACGGCAAACGCCAGAGGGTCGGGTAGCCATGAGACAAAACAAGGGCATTTCTTATTAATCGAGGAAGCGAATAAGTCGATGTCAAAGAAACCGAAAACAGAGCTGATTTTATCAAAATAGCTCTGTTGTAGGCACCATTCTGTTTCTTCTGAAACGGCCCTTGATTCTGTATCCGCTTCAATATTCTGGGCTGAGGGGATATATGCCGCATAGATAAACAGATTTCGGTCCGCGCACCAGCACCAAATCTTTCTCGCTAGCTTTGACAAGTGAGGGAATCTGATCGAGCCCATGCGATTAATATAGGATAAGGCTGTCAGATTATCGACTCTTATCAGAATTTCGCAATCTCTTAACTGAGATGCGAAGCATCTCAGAGCGTAGAAAACTGCTAGAAGCTCTAAGTAATTAATGTGGTTCTTTTTATCGTTCGATGACCAAAACCCGTGTGTTCTTGATCCTTTGCAAACTGCGCCCCAGCCGGTCAAGGAAGCGTCCGCGAATATTTCAAGGATAAATTTTCCTGGACAAATTATATTGCGCTGTGTCGGGTCCGCGAAGATGGACCCCCACCATCGGAGATCCTCTTTTATTGAGGCTGGGAGAGTCATTCGAGCCTCAAAGTCTCCGTCCAAGGCAGCGAGTGCCAGAAATTTCTCTCTTTCCAAGATCTTTGTGTGTAACAATCCGTATTGGACCGCTGGGCATATGGAAATCAAGGATCCGATGTAACTTGCTAGGAAACGAATTTTACAAGCGGACCTGGTTAAAAGATCCAAGGTCCTGTGGAGAAGTTTACTTCGTTTGTCCTGTGGGATAGAAATTGAGAAATGGTCAGTATCAAAGATAAAGCCTAAATAGCGACAGGATCTCTGAGGAGAGAGACTACTTTTCCGCTTATTGACTATGAAACCTAGAGAGGAGAGCAGGTTCAGTACAACGGACACGTTTTCCTCACTCTGACTGCGCGAGGGCGCCATTAGCAAAAAATCGTCCAGAAAGACCACTGAGAATATTCCCCTTTGTCTGATATGGTGTAAGATAGGTTTTAATATTCTAGTGAATATGTACGGCGCAGAGGCTAGGCCAAAGGGTAGCACCCTAAACTGAAAAAACTGGCCTGAGAAGCTAAAACGTAGAAAATGTCTATCTTCCCGATGGATCGGCAAAAGAAGGTACGCGTCCTCCAGATCAATTGTCGCAAGAAAATCCCCTGGAGATAATAATTGTACAACTGTTCTCCAGTCTTCTGTTTTAAAATGAGGAACTGTGATAAACTCGTTAAGACGCTTCAAATTCAAAATGAACCTCCAGCCTCCCGAGGTCTTTCTAATGAGAAAGAAAGGGGATAAAAATTGGTTTTTACACTTGCTTACAGGCTCAATCGCTCCTCTTTTGCAAAGCCTAGCGATTTCCTTCTTGCAAATAATTATTTCTTCCTGCGACATTTGAATGGTAGGTTCGACTGTCTGCGCGGGAGGTTGGTGGGAGAAAGGTAACCTATAGCCGGAGATGGCCTGCAGAATTTCTCGATCAGTAGTGATCTTCCTCCATTGAGCAAGAAATAGGGATAGTCTGCCAGCGATTAATACCTCGCAGCCCGCTAATGTCTCCTCGAGTGGGATCTCGATCGGCGTGACGACCGGCGCTCGTTGGTTCTCGCCCCTGTCCTCCTCGTTGAGGCCGGTCTCGAATATTTCACAGGGGCGCGTGCATTTCCCGTCTTAGCTGTGGTTGGTCCTATTGGTTGCTTGATTGGCTGTTGTGACCTGTTTGAGATTGATAGCGGTGTTCTCATCATGTCTCTTGAAGATTTCTCCATAGTAGATGCCTTCTTTAATTCCTCTCCAAATGAGGTGCCAAATAGAAAATTGTCCGCGGGAATCGCGTTTGCGGTCGTCTTAGCGAGCAAGCTGAAAGCAGGTGTAATTTGAGCCCTTCTAGCTAAAGACAAGCGAAAAAATAGGTCAGCCAACACCTTGGCACCCTCATGGACCTTGGCCACCGCTCCGCGAGCCTCAGGGGTTAGGGACGATTGAATCTCTGGCCTGAGAAAGTCTGAGATGGCTTCGCCCAAGGCATACAAGGCTATTCCTACCTGGTCTTGATTTTTTGTGTTGTACTCGTCTCGCTTACGAATTGAGTTGCTTCCTAATCCAGATTTACACTCTGGGTTCAGTTGTGGTGCCTTGAGAAAGGCTATTGCCTCCGGAGGTGAGTACTTCTTTAGCAATGGGGCTCGCTGTTCTGTCGGTAGTCCCTGTCGAGTGATGGTCTGCCATTTCTGGATCACCATCTCGTTCCAGGTTGCCACGTCCGTCCCCTCAGGGTCGGACCCAAACAATTCCTTAGCCAGGATGTTCACAGACTCATCTTCCGTTGGAGGCAATTGACAGTTATCGACTAGCTCTACTGCCCTGTCTACTGGAGCCACAGATTGTAACTCTCGGTCACTCAAGTAGCCACTTACCGCTTCTGGAAAATAGATGAGGAGTTTTGAGACTAGAAAGGGTTGTGTCGATCTGCCGCCCACGTTTTTCAAACGCAGATCCAGCAGATGTGTACACACCTGAATGCGAATCTCTCAGCCCTTCCTGACTAGCAGGCGTTGCTGGAAAACTCTCAAGCGACCCGTCCCTGTTTTCCCTATTATCGGAAACCTCGCTGCGTGGATTAGATTCATTTCCACGCACCGGGAAAGGGCACACGGGCGTAGGTGACGAGAGGCGACCTTGCGTCCTAACCTCTCCTCGTGCTAGCACATCGTTTAAGCGCGCTAGCTTACTTTCAATGTTCCTTAGGCGATCCTCCGGGGAGGTACTTCTTCTCTTTCTACTCCTATGGGACGATTTGCCCATTCTTAAGCCTGAAAACGCAGAAATGCTGGAAAATATACACACACTGTTGAGGGAACGCCGCAACAGGAAAAACAATGAACTTCCGGCGGCGCGCGCGCAGGAGGGGAGGCGCGCGTGCACGGCAGGACGCCTGGGTGCACGCCTAGAAGCGAGGCGTAGGCACCAAATTTGAGTTTGGGCGTGTTAAAACAAACCTGTTGGGAAAAGACGCAGCGGAACGCTACTACATTCTATCCATCCGGACGAGACGTTGCATAATTAATAATTTTACCTAATATTTTACTTTCTTATTTTTTAATTCTCTCTTTCCTATATCTGTCTGTGTCTCTTTTTCACTCTCTTTCTCTCACTTTCTCCCTCTCTCTAATAAAATGCGCGAACGGTTAAAATATATTGTTTTAAATTAAATTTTCACTTAAATTATTAATTATATTACATTTTAATGTTATTTTCTATTTCACTATTACCTGATTTTTCTCTTTATTTCTTCTTTCTTATACTCTTTTTTTTCCTTTCTCTTTTTTAACTCTCTTTCTGTTCCTTCTTTCTATAAAGTCGCTGTTTCATTTTCTAAATTGCGCTATTTAATTTTCAATTATAAATTGCAAAGATAATTGCACAGTTATTTGACAGCTGTCAGTATTATTTGACAGCTATCAATATTCAATCGTAATGATGACAGTTAAATGACAGTTACTCTCGCAACACGAAGCAAGTTGAGCGAGAGAACCAATCAGCATCGCGGAAAAGCGTCAACAATACGTGCGATGTATTCGACTCCGAACATTCACTTCAGGGTCAAAATGGATTTTTTTATTATTGATTGATTGATTCATTGACTAGATCGCTACGCGCGCGTCTTTGTTCAATTCTGTTTCGAAAATTTATTTATCATGTTAAAAAATAAAAAATGTTTAGCCTAACTGTTCCAATTTCTGCAGTTTCAACGCAAAATAACTTAATAAAAATATTTGTTTTTGCTGTTTTTTTTTAAATATATGACAAACGCATGATTAGTAGACGGTAATATATGGCACGTTCAGTTCGCCTTTCTTAAATTGCAAAACCTTTTAATGTTTAAATTAAATTATTTTTATTAGTTTATTACTTTATTTAATTACATTAAATATAATAAAACATTGACACGTTAAACAACTTTTAACTTAATTTACTTAAATCTTGTTTATTTTAGTTTATGCTTCCTTTATCTTAACATTGATTTTTTTTCTTTAACATCTGTAAAAATAAAAATTTATATATTTAATTTGAAACAAGTTTTGCTTTTCATAATTTTTAAAATTATTAATCCTCCGACTGCACTGTAAACCCAAGTGTGTAGTTTTTACACACTTAAGTGTGTAAACTCTGTAAATGTAGTCACTTTTTACGCGTTTGTACGTATGTATTTTTTTTACACGGTTTATCTGTGTAAAATTACAGATTTCTGTGTAACGTTACACGCTTTATCTGTGTAATTTTACACGTTTTAATGCGTATTTTTACACATTTATATATTTAAAACGTGTATTTTAATATTACACGGAAAAAATTTTGTATCAAAAATTACTATGCTCAGTGGTCATAGTCACAGACCATCAAAAAATTAGAAAAGATTTTTTCTATGTTTTTTATATAGCCTAACTATGTTTACCGTGTTTACTAATATGTGAATACATAGTAAAAATCTTTTTTAAAAATTCCTTGATAGTCTGCAGATTATAACTACTAAGCATTGTAATTTTTTATATAAAATTTTTTCCGTGTAGGACAGTAAGTGATTAATAGAGTTACTTACAGTCCTAACATTTAAGAAATTACATATTTTAAATATATATTGTTATAATTTCTGAAAACACAATTTTTATAAATAATTTAATGTCTTTTTGTAATATTATATAATGTCAAATTTTATTTAATGTTTTTTTTTGTAATATTACATATAATCTCACATATTATATATACTTACATATATTTAACTGTAGTGTGATTACATATTTATCTTTGATAATATTACAACAATTACAATAACTTTATTTCTTATATAATAACTTTCATGACAACCTGTTTTTTTTAAATATTACATGGCACAGTAATTGTACTGAGTAATTCACGAAATAGTATAGTAAGATTTATAGAATTTAAATGTTCTCTTTTAAAATATTATCTCGAGAGCGAATAAACTGTTTGATGGTAGTAGCAGTTGGCATTGGAGACTTTAAAAGCTCATAACTTATAAAATTAAAAACATTTGCATAAGCTGCCGGAAATTTTCTATTCCACACATAATAAGAAGCAAATAATCCAGCGATAACTTTTTTTATTGTAGGTTGAAGAATTTCTATTTTTATTTCAGCATCTGCTACTAAGTAAGCAATTATAATATCTTGGCTATATATGACTGTACGAGGTGCGTCGTCTTCATTTGTAATTAAACTGTTTAGAGTTTTTAAAGTTCTCCCATTACCTAAACAAATTTATTTAAATATTTTATTAATTATTTAAAATAAAATAAATAAGTATTAAAATTAATAATATTAAACTCAATCAACTAACTTCTTTAATAGTGAATAAAGGAGGAAAGTTTTTGTGTTTCTTTGTAAGCTCAACATACAAATCTTGCATAATAAAAACCTTAATATAAATTGGCTTCTCGTTATTATTTGGCTTCTTTATGGAATAATATTTTGTCAATTTCTCAATCATTTTTTTAATATCATCGAACAGTGCTTCTTCTGTAATTTTTTTTAATTCTAAAAATTCCAACAATATCTGTACACAATAATAGAATAAGGTATATAAGTAAATAATGTTCAAGTAAGAATTAAAAAAATATATATATATTATACATACCAGCTCATAATTGTTTAATTGAGGATACTTATGCACTATGTCAACTATTCGGTTCGCTTCATCAATCCATGGTCTTCGATGGGATAGTGTTATCTTGAGGAGATACTTCATATGCGAAATATTTTTATGATTAATAGATTTTTTCTCTAGTTCTTGTAAAGCATTTTGTATATCTTTATCGGTAACATAATCGGTTGCCCTATAAAACATTTTTAATTATGTATTATTTTTGTTTTAAATTAATTTTATATTAGTATATGAGATGTAATTATTTTCTAACCTATCAATATTTTTAGCAGTTGTACTAGTTTGAACAATTGCAGGTTTAATTTTTTCCTCATCTTTTTCTCTCTTTTGGGATTGTCGTTTATCTAGTGCTCGATGATTCCTAATCCAAACACTTAATTGACTTTTGACTAGAGTCTATATAAAAAATAAAATAAAAACAAATTTACTTAAAATGCAAGATTCTTAATATTTTAAAAATATAACCAAAAGGACTGTAAAATTTATAATAGAAAAAATGAGTATATACATATATATAAATTATAAAAAGAACACATACGTATATATATGATATGGAGTATACATTTATTCTTATTCTTATTAAGAGTCCTTAATATTTATTTCCTTATTAATTTTCTGCTTAAAGCTACGGCTTACATTTTTGCACTTGTCGGATACTGCTTTTTTGAAAATGTCGTCTACATTTGGCATTGTTTTTCCAAAGTATTGTAGAACAATCTTTAAAAAAATGAAAAATAATGCAATAAATAAATATATAAATATAGCATATGATTAAATCAAGATTGATGTATTATTTAAAAAAATGTTTATCTATACCTTTTATCGCAACATATTTTGCATCGTTTTGGATTGATTTTTTTTCGTCTCCTTTATTCGTTATTTTTCCGGTTCTTGAAAAATTGGTTAGCACTTGCCCTTCGAACAATGCGTCAAGCAGTCCGCAGGTCATCAGGCCCACTTTCGTTTTGTTGATGTTGCTTAAAATTTTTGCATCAATTTTTATACTTGATGACCCCAGCGAAACCATATTAAACTAGAAATAAGAAAACTCGTAATTAAATTATAATAATATACAACGATATAATGGAATATTTTCCATATCCTATTAAGAAATTCCCATTACTGTATGTGCATTTCGTACATTGTTTGTATCAGTTTCTTTGTGTTTTTCGGTATTATTTTTCACTGTATCTTCAAAAATATCCAATAAATTGTGTTCAGTATTCTTTGAGATATCCTCAAAATTCAATATCCATTCTATCTTCTTTATCATTTAGCATTTCCGCTGCAATATTGCGGTTATTAGCAATCTGAAAAATAGATTTGTGACGAAAAGCATCGTCCCTCGGCGCGAGAGCCGCCGATCGCCCTAACTAGGAGGCGAAAAGGCGCGAAGCGCCAGCTCTCACCTAAACTCTGTGCTAATGACCGCGACCAAGGACCGAGCAAACGGCAGCGTCGACGATGTCTCCCCGCGCACGCGCCCGTCTCCTCCACGGGAGTAGGGAAAGCGGAGGACGGAGACGACCGAAAGCGCGACGACCGTACCCGAGCTCGCGCCTCCACGGGTATAAAAACCGGGAGGAATCGCGACAAGTGACACTTCTGTCATCCGCCTCGATACCGTCCGTAAGGTAAAAGTACCTATGACGGAACAAATATTAATAGGAGTTTGAGGTTTCCATGAAATATAAATAACTGAGTGCATTGATGTTAAAAATATTAATGATGTTCAATAAACCTATCTTTTTTAAGTCAAAAATATTATTTATAAGCTTAATTTAACTGTTTTAAAAAGAAGTTAATAAAAAAAACTGAGACAGTCAAAATGTACATATTCTGGAACAGCGTTTGCGTACTGTGTACCACTGTTCCGTGCTGATTGTCCTTATTGTGGAACGAAAAATTAAAATGGATTAATCAAATAAATTATAATTTTATTACTTAAACTAATTAGTAAATTAATCAATATTACTTTTTAATTTATTATATTTTATTATTTATACATTAACATTATTTTGATGAATTAATCAATCAATTAAATAATCACTTAATGTCAATTTAAATAAGACTTTATTTAAGCTTTGATATAATGTTTAAATCTGTTTAATTTTCTTTATTAATAGTAACTTTGCATATAAAATATGAATAAAATATTTAATTAATATATTCTGTATTAATACTTAAACTATATTATACTCTATATTATACTCTAATACTTATCCTAAATAAATTTCGAAATAAATATATATTGGTTTAAAGAAATCTAGTTAAATTTCTTATACACATAAGAAAAGATTTTATACAGTTTCCGTTTTTATTTTTTTTTGTATTTCTCTCATTTGTTCTTGCAATTTCTTTTTTTGTTCAGCTAACTTTTTTTTCTCTTCTTGCAACACTTTCTTTTTAGCTGCTTTTTCTTCTTTAATACTTTGCTGTTTTTCCTTTTCTTGTTGTATTTTCCACCATTCATCTGATGGTAGGTTTTGTTTCACACGTGCATTCAAAGTGGTTCTCTTTTTTTTTGGTAAATATTTAAAAGGTAAAGTAAATATTTCACTTAAATTTTTATTATTATTTTCTGTAAAGAATTAATATATAAATGGTTATATTTATTTAGTAAAACATGTTTATAACTAGACATTACCTTGATTAATACAAAAATTATTATTTTTTTTGTCGGCTTCAACATTTACAATTTTATTATTTAAATTTATGTTGGCATCAAAAGTTGTTGTAGTAATAGTAGTGGCAGCAGTAGTACTAATAGTTGTGGTAGTAGCATTGGTAATAGTATTGGTAATAGTAGTAGTAGAAGTAGAAGTAGTAGGAATAGTAGTATTAGTAATGGTAGCAACAGCCTCATCAGCAGCAGCAATAATAGAAGTAACAGTCGCTAAAAGTTATTTAAAAATTTTTGAAAATTTTACATTTTATATAATTAAAATTTTTATTAAAACATCATTAAACTCACCTGCTTGATTATCCTGAAAGAGATTATTTGTATAAATTTTTACTGGACTTATTTTTTTATCAATATTTAAAAAATCAACTTGACTTTTATTATTAGTCACCGGTTCGATATCTAATATATTTTGAGTACTATTCTGTAATATGTGTTCATTTGTGATATTGTCTTCAGAATATATAATATATTCATTTATAATATTGCCTTCAGAATAATTATCATTTATAATAACATTATCCAAATACGGTTCAATGCTTTGATCACTATTACATACTTCTAATATGTTTTCTTGAGAAGGCTGAATTGTTTCGCTGATCGTTTGAGGTAATATTATTACTCTGTGATTATCAAAATTCTGAATACTCTTAATTGTAGGCTTATTACTAATTCTTTCTTCTGAATTTATACAAAAAACAGATTATTAGTCTTAAATAAATATTATGTAAAAGATAATATAAAGTAAAAAATTGATTAAATTTTGTAAATAATTGATAAAAATTGTACATAGTTGATTAAATTTGTAAGTATATGTAATTACATTTAATTTGTAAATATATTTGTAAATATATGTGTAAATATTATATATATTATTTTAAATTATTAAATATTATACCATGATCTGTTTTTTTAATCTGAAGCCAGTATTCGAACAATCCTTTTTGCTCAATATTTCCACTCCACGACTTACTCGACTCAGCATTTTTAAAATCTGTAAGTACTTGAGCTGGTAAAGTCGCTTCAAATGTTAGTAAAAAATCTTTTTTTGAATTATTTAAAACTGTTGTATTATCCACTTGTTGTTCATTTTTATTTGGCTCATAATTTTCTTTTGATTCATAATTTTTAGTATAATTAGTTTTCTCGTTCTTCTTTCTTTTTCTCAAAATATCATATTCTACGCTATCAGGATTAAATGGCATCAATCCACATGATCTGAATCCATTCTGTATAATTTTTTTCTCTTCTGTTATAGACTTTAATGCCATTTCTAATACTGCAGAAAATTGCTCTTTTCTTAGACGCATAACGTTGTTTTGAATTTTCCATCTTGGAACAGTCTTTTTCCAAACTTCTTTGAACGGATGAAAGAATGCCACGTCGAGTGGCTGTAAAATATGTGTGGCATTGGGGTATAGTGAAATTAATTCAATTCCTTTTTCTCTACAAAATGATACCAGTGGTATTGTTACATGTGATGCATGTCCATCTAAATATAAAATTACTGGGAAGTTAATATCTTCTTTTAACAACCACGGATAAAATACGTTGGCAATGTACTCATAGAAAGTTTCTATTGTCATCCAGCCAGATTCCGATATGCCTATACCCCAGCCACTTGGAAAGTTTTCAATAATTTTTTTGGGAATACTTTCTTTGTAATTGTATAAGATCATTGGAGGTGCTCGAGTTCCTTCAGCATTATACATAAATAATACAGTGACACTTTCTTTTTCATTGGCATCTACTACTGTATACACTGTACGTGCTCCTTTTAGTGCAAGTACTTTTTCTCCTTTTGGGCACAATTGAATGTTTGTTTCATCACAATTAAATACTTGTGAGGCATGAAGGTTAAGCAGATTTTTTCTTTGTAAATAAGTTTGTATTTCTGCAAACCATTTTCGCAAATCTTCTTCATTAACGGATGCTCTTGTAAGTGTTAAATGTTGAGTTGTTCTTATTGCCAAATGAGAGTGACGCTTGAGAAAACCTTCGTACCAGTGACGACCGGGTCTATTGTCTTTGAAGGGAGTTTCTTTGCTTATACTTTTAATGTAATTTTGCATACAATCTAAGAAATGTGTTTTAGTAAGCGGAAAACCCCGTTCAGATCTATATCTAATCCAGTTAGCAATTTCTTCTTCCTCTTTTTCTGAAAAAACTGTCGATGGGCCACTTTTCCAATTTGTTCGTTCAGGATTCTTATACTTTCTAAAAAGCGTCGTTTGAGGAACACCAAACGTATCTGCAGCTTTTCTAATAGAAACCCCTTCAGTTACAGACTTCAAAGCACGTCGGAGTGCTTCAGATGAATATATTTTTCTCTTTCTGTTTAATTTAATATTTTTTTTACACTTTTTATCAATTTTTGCCACTTTTTTTGCACTCTTTCCCATCTTTTCTGGGAGCAATACATAAATTTTAAAAGTTTGCATTAAGTTAAGTTTAGTCTTTTAGGTTAGATTTTAGATTTTGATACAATTTTGATTTAAAATGTACTTACGTTGTCTTCGACGATAAAATAAACAAAGTAAACAGTCCTTACTTATTATTAAGAAAATTACATCGTTATTTAACGATGTATACATATGATTTAATAAGTACTTAAAATAGATTCACAAAGTGTATTCTGCGTGTTCCGTCAAACGGACATGTAATGAAAGTAAACTGACTGTGTCGCGGAACGCCGTTCCATAATATGGACTATCAGAAAAATGAATGTACATAAAAAGGAACATCTATTTAATAATTTGAAAAGTATTAAAAACTTCAAAAAATTGTAAAATTGAGATTTATAAACATTAAACAATAAAATACTAAGTATAAAATATCATAAAATTAATTATTTTTTAAAATACATTTGGTAAATCAGAACATTCATACCAGTTGCTTTGACTACAAAAATGAACAAGTTTTATAGGTCTAGACACGAATTTTGTTTAAACATTTTTTTTTTATATTAAACATTTATTAATGGTATTGATTTTAACATAAATATAAATCTAAAGATTTATAGATGTTAATTTAATTTTTTTAAAGTTATATGTACTATAATAATATTTATAAATACTAAATTTTATTAAACCGTTCCAAACATAGGGCATGTTCCATCATAGGTACTTTTACCTTATCCGGCATCCGACAGAGCACATCTTCAGAGAAGCCGATTCCCCGGGGTGAAGCGTCTTCGCCTCGACCAAGCATTCTTGGTGATCGGCCATCGCTAGCTTCAAAACCTATCACCGTATCTCCTACCGCCAGGCACGACCGTAGATTGAAGCACGTGGAGTAAAGCGTCTCTGCCCCCGCCAAGAGTACTTGGCAGCTTGTAAATCTCATGTACGCCTACTTCCCCTCCCACCGGCCAAAAACACGGGGACGAGAGTCTCGCCCTCAAGCGAGAGTACTCGATCGGCCATCCCATAATCCACGGAAAAGAAATCTAACTCCCGAGGCGGACCCGCAGTCCGTTTCACAGATATCCCCCCACCGGCCTAGTTTCCGCGCTCCGCCCCCGGGATCTGCGCCCACAGTCACGAAGCCACGCTGCTTCCGAAAAACGCGTACCCGATAACTGGCGCCGCGAAACAACGGTAAAACACATCACCACGATACCGCTCCGTATGTGTAAGCTCCGCGCTACCATCGGAACACTTGTACATATTTCGCCCGCATTCTTATGTATTAACAATATCGTCCGCGTCCAAATTAATTGTAATCATTCCTCTCTTACATCTCTAATTAAAAATAAAGACTTACTAAGAAACCGCGTAAAGACTGCCTTTTCTTTTCCCCCCCGCTCGAACCGTCCATGAGCTATTCCGCAGCCACAGACAGGTAGTTACAGATTAATTAATAATTAGTATATAGTAAAATAATATTTTTAAAGTCGTTAAATATATACTAATACTAATAACTATATACTATATACGCGCGCGCGCGCGTGTGTCTGTGTATTCATATCGATATTTTGTCGATCGTATTGTCCAATTTATTCACGTTTGCCAATATTGTTTCTGTGTCACTCATTGGATGCTCATACATTTTCAAGAAACTTTCTCCGGTATCATCTTCAATATTATCAAATTTTAATATATTGTTCCCTCTTTGTTCTTTATCTTCAGTAAATATTGCGGTTATTAACAATCTAAAAAATAAATCATTTAATACAATATAATAAGTAATTATACAATATTTTAAAAGTTATTATAAGAATAAAGTATTTTGTTGTGACGATATTATATGTATATAGTGAGGGTTTCATGCATGTATATATATCAACAGATTAATAAGTATAGTTTCTTTTATCAGTTATTTTTGCAAAAATTTACTGCAAAAAATGATGACAAAAATATTAAAAAAGTGTGTATACCGTGTATATACTGTGTTCAGCTACAAATGGGAAAAAATTTAAAGAGTGACTCTAGAATATAAAATAAAATGAAAATCAAGAATAAGACAGGTAAATATTTATACATTATATGATTATAAAACAAAGTTTCTACCAAATTTTGTTATTCTTGATTTTGCAATTCTGAATATTTAATTGTTCACATAAAAATGTTTAAAAAACGTAAATATTTAAACGTTAATGATTAAAAAACGAAGCCCTCCTTACCTCCGGTGTTTTAGATTTTTTATGATCAATAATTTTTCAGTTGTCAACGTTCTCTAATTTATTCAGATTTGCTAATATTGTTGTCGTTTTCTTGCTTATTTTGTCTATGTCTGAAAATGACACATTTTTATATATGCACATATAAAATAGAACATATATTGTTGTCGCTTTTTCGACAGAGAAGGGCACCACAGATGTAGATGGGAAGTCCGAGCGTAAAAAGAAAAGGAGGAGAAACCGAAAGGCTCCTCCCAACAGAAAGAAGCGCAGACGATACGCTTTCGCCAGGTGCCAAGAATTGATGAACAATTGCTCAAAGAAGTTGGCGGATGTCGTCGCCACCAACGATTTGTCGCTCTTACAAATGCGCAAACCGCCCGGCTTGACGGCGACCAAACAGTTCTACAGTGCTTCTGGGGAGCCGCTGGCCCGCGACAAGCGCCAGAGGAGCAAGCCGTAGCGACGATCAATGACTGCGATATCTTATCCAATAACACCGGAAAAAGTAATGGCTAAAATCAAACGCATAGCAAACTCCTCTGCGGCGGGCCTAGACGACCTAACTAAGAGGGACCTGCAAGCCAAAGACACCTGTGCAGTCCTCTCAAAATTCTACAACGTTCTGCTGCTCAACAAGGCTTATCCACAAGCCTGGAGACAAAACAGAACCACTCTGATACCTAAAGCAGGGAAGGATCCTATTGATATCAAAAACTGGAGACCAATAACCATCTCCTCCATGCTCGGTAGAATTTTATTCTCGCTAATGGACACCCGCATACGCATACGCAGAGTCGTGAGGCAAACTGAAAGACAAAAGGATTTCTCCGAAGAGAACGGCTGTTTCGCCAATACGAGGTTATTGGGGGAACGCGATTAGCGAAGCTAAAGCAAAAGGCGGCACATTTGTTATTCTTGACATATCCAAGACATTCGACAAAGTCTCGCATTACGCAATCCACTATGGGTTAAGACGCAAAGGAGTGTCGCCTGAAATTACGAGGTACATCGCAAATATGTATGATGGTTGTCACATCCTAATAAAAACGAGTGAGAGAGAGAGCTGCCTATCGAGCTAAAGAGGGGTGTCAAACAGGGAGACCCCCCCCTTTCACTGCTGTTGTTCAACCTAGTTATCGAGTCAATAATAGAGGCGGTACAGAACAACACGACGGGCATAAGCATTGATAACCGCAATCCGGCAGCAATGGCCTTTGCCGACATCATCCTCTTGGCACGAAACCGACAAACAGCCATCGGTCAAGTTAAACTGATACACTCGGAGTTGAAAAGGAGAGGTATGACACTATCTATAGAGAAGTGCTTCGCTTTCGAATACGTACATACCAAGGAACAAGACGTGGTACATAAAAGACCACGAACTAATCGTTCGAGAAACGCCGATACCATACGGCGACCCGAAGGAATCCTTCAAATAGTTAGGTGCGACAGTCACACCTTGGAAGGGCCTGATTCCGAGTTTCTAACTAGAGACATTTCGAGAGATTCTGGAAACGTATTAAAGCGCTCCCATTGAAACCAACGCAGAAAATAACTCTTCTACGCGTGTACCTGCTATCCAGGTACACGCACGGGTTGGTTATGCGACCACCATCCAGAGACACGCTGAGCAAAATCGACTCAGATATTAGGGCATGCGCTAAAAAGATACTACATCTACACGAGACGACAAGTAACGCCTCTTTGTACACATCCTCAAGAGAGGGAGGGTTGGGACTCATCGAGGTCCAGCCGATGGTGTTTTTAGCGTCATTAAGAAGTGCGGGAAAGGCCGCCGAATCGACGGACGAGCTCGTCCGCAGCACAGTGCGCGAGAGCAAAGCGCAGAAATTATATGAAGCTTATGCGGTTGCGTTGCGTCTGCCTTGGCCGGCAACCAAGGAGCAAATCCTGAGCCGCAAAAAGCAAATCAAAAGGGAGTATAGGCAAAAGTGGGCTGAGCAAACGTCCCAAGGCTAGGACGTAAACGATTTTTCCCAATAACCGCTCGACAACTTATGACTTACAAGGGAAAATTTGCTGAAACCATCCCGTGTCATCGACGTGATCATGCTGCGGACAAACACCTTCTCAACAAGAGCCGTTATGACCAGGGCACACGAAAATGTAGACACCAGATGTCGTGTCTGTGGAGTAGCCGTAGAAACGTTGGAGCACGTTCTCGGCCAATGCCCACGCACAAAAGCAAAGCGCATCAAAAAGCATAATGAAATTGTCGGATTGCTAAGGGAAAGACTAGCTAGCAAACATCAAACCATGGTGGAGCCGACCATCGAGCACTGGAAGACCGACCTCGTCCTATGGAATGAGGATTGGGTTCTCGTGCTGGACGTTGCCGTCCGGAGAACAAGCAGAGCCTCTCCGAAGCAGCCACAGAGAAGGTACAGAAATACAAAGCAGTCGCTAGCAAACTAAAGTCTGACCTCGGAGTTCCCGACGCCGAAGTGGTGCTTATCGTCGTAGGCTCCAGGGAAACGCTACCCAAACTCACGACAGACCTACTGGGGCAGATTAATATAGCCAGGAAGTATTGGCTCACAATCTCGCTCATCGCGCTTAGAAGTTCAATAGAAATTGCAAACGCTTTTATGAATGAGTAGGACACCGGCGACTCGTCAAACGGTGGAACCTAGGCCGGGGCCGCCGGCTCGAGGCGACCGAGGAGATAGCCTTTGTCCTCCGGGTTGTTCGTCGATTGCTTGGGGCGCCCAAATCGGCCGTGGGTCTAACACGAGTACCGTGGAAGGCGGGGAAGCCCCCTTTGATATGACGATGCCCCGCCAATCGGTGTTGGCCTCGCGGGGGTACGTGATTTCGCCGAGCGCGGTGGGAGTCTCGCCGAGTAGCGCAGCTCACAAATTCAGGACGCGAACAAACATGACATCAAACATGATACAAATGGAAAGATTGTTGCAAATGTAAGTTTTATCACCAAGTTTTCTTTAATATACGACAACTAGCTTATTTGTACGTGTCCTTTATTTTAATTTTTATTTTATGTACGTTCTTTTTATATTTTCTTTGTTGTATATTTCTTTTTTCTGTCAGGTTCCTCATCTACACAGTTCCATTGTACCAACAATATTTGATGACAATACATCTTCCATCTATAACAAAGTCCACATACCTAAATGGTTCACGCTACGGAAAGTCATCAGTTCATTATAGGAAGTATGTATTGTATACACTTACTGCGTTCATTTAGCCTTCAGCACACGAGA
The DNA here is from genome assembly GCF_013373865.1 of Monomorium pharaonis. NCBI lineage: Eukaryota > Metazoa > Arthropoda > Insecta > Hymenoptera > Formicidae > Monomorium > Monomorium pharaonis. The sequence continues at coordinate 28,441,986 of NC_050467.1, read as the reverse complement.
TACAATTTTTCATGCTAGATCGCTATAAAACGTGTTACGTGTCCTGATCGGCTCAGATGATTATGTCACCAATCGTAAGCTAATCAGAATATGTATGGTTTGTTCGCGTCGCCATGCCCCGACATGCTCCTCCTCACTCCAACGCATTCTAATAGGTTGGCGTCATTGGAATCCGAACAAAATTATCTTTCTTAAAAGAAGGTAAAAAAAGGCGCCAAGTGTGGGTATGTGCGCCCTTAAGAAAAAAAAATTATATTAGGTAAATTGTCTTACTGTCCTATTGTTTTATTGTCTTTTCTACACAAATAATAATATAAAGTAAATGCGCCAATTATAAAAATATTTGTACAAAATTTATTTATTAATTATAACTTTTTATTAAAATATTTAATGTGCCGAGTCAGGGCTAAAACGCCCCTGACAGTACGCCACCACAATACGTTGTTAGAGAAACAGGACCACGCGCCCCTTGACAGTAGATTGCCACAGAGGCACAGTAAGAAATTCGAAATCCTACTTTCCAAAAACGCGTTACGCGCGTTCACCACTAGAGGCCCTCCTTACTCAGGAGTAAAGTGACAGTTACCAGCCTTTATAAGGAGCAGCGGTGAACCGGAAAGTCACTCTTTGCGCTCTGAAGCAGACAGTCATTTTACGAGCGGAAAGCACTACGCTTTACCGCCAGGGCAGATACCACGGCGACTACTCAGGAAGAAGCCAAGACGCTGCAGTGGAGACTCCGGGCGCTCACATTGTCACCAGTCCGGAACACGCGGCCACCTCGTGTATTGCTGGCCGAAGGAGATCTGAGAATCTGGAGGTACACCTCCCCACGGTATCAACTGCCGGACCTACTGGAGAACCTCGCCAGGGACAGTTGCAGTATCGCCACGCAGACGGATACCACAGACCGCTGCAGGAGAGATCGTGCGACGCAGACGGCCCTGGGAGCCACCACCACGTGCGGAACGCAGACCAACCGCAGTAGTCGGGTCGGCAAATCGAAACGGAAGAAGGCCAAAATACGGAGACCATCTAAGGAGAGACCATCCCGGGCAAAAAGACATCGTGTCGAGGAGACTGCTGTTACGCCGTCCAAGAACGAGGCCGACTACAACAACAACGAGGAACCAGCGTACCGGGTTACAATAACCAAACCGCCAATACAGTGGAGGCCTAAGGCCTAAAGCCTTTTTCACAAACGGCCCTTGTTAGGGCCACTTGTTTGGAATTCGAGATTCGGGGAGAATATTCGAGTTCTACAACATATGATTTCCATCATCTTTTGTTTATCGTTGGTAAAGCGTCGTGCCAGTGGAGTGCGATCGTATACCAATATTTCGATTGTTGCGAGCCGTGATGCTCGAGCTCCGCGGACGCGTCGGCGCTGCATGATCGAGTCGTGATCGTGGGATGCTGCATGTATTTCCTACATGCTACACTCCCTCCTGTTATGAGGGAGAGTCTTTGGAGCGATCGCTTGCTGAGCGACGTTCAGAATGTTTTCTGCAAACGCTCTCGCCTCTCAAACTTTCGCTCTCGTTTTTTCTCGATCGTGCAGCTCGCCGTTCGACGTGTCGTTAAGGAACACTGATCACTCGCCTGATCATTAGTGCGGGTTAATCGCTTTGTTTGTGACGTTTAATGTGTGACGCAAAGATTAGGAGGATCGACGGGTGATTCGCTCGCGAGAGTACGTACGCTTCGCGGATCTCAGTGCGGCGCCCTCGGTCAAGATCTCCAATCCGACGGGGCGTACCGGCTTACGCTCGGCCAGATCTCCGTCGCGCCGACGAACAGCATTTCGATAACGTATTCACCACGAAGATCTCCGCACGTCTAGTTACTCCGTCGCTCCTCCGGGTCTGCGCAACGTTAATTATATGGTGGAATTGATGTGTGAATCAAACAAATACATTTTCTTGTCAGTACAAGTCTGAGTAATCTGTCAATTATTTCTCTGTGCACTCGCCCAGTCCTCCAGCGGATTCACGGATTCGCGTAACGAGCACTCCGCGCTCATTACTGAGCGGTGCCGGCATCTCGCGCTATCGATCGCATTCGCTCGATTCTCGCGCGAACATAGTTTTGGTCCTTCGAGCCGGATCGCGAGTGTTGGTGGAGGATAACACATTACTTCAGGGACTTGATCATCAATTTCATCATGTCAGAAGCCTTATCAGGTCAACTGATGCGACAGCATTCAATTGAGCGGGCATTGGAAAACTTCAAAAAGATTGGCCGCAATAATCTAACGCCGGCGAAGATTCGGTCACGGGCCGCTTCTCTCAAGGATCTCTGGCGCGCTTACCAGGATGGTCACGTCACCTTAACGCAGGTGATTCCGGTTCCCACTCAGGCAACACTGGACTACTTCTCCAAGACTCAATTTGATAAAACTGAAGAAGTGTACAATGCCACCCTGGATTACATGATGGACTGCTTGGAGGATCTCGAACCTGTCGTGAGTCAACACAATCAGTCGAATGAAACTGTCCATTCGATTCATGACGCATCCTCTCTTTCGTTGATGCATCTGCCGTCTATTGATATGCCGCCCTTCGACGGAAACTACGCCGACTGGGAAACGTTTCGCGATCGCTTCACTTCCCTCATTATTCAAAATAAAGATTTAACGGATTTTAGTCGCATGCATTTTCTCGCGTCAGCATTAAAAGGCCGCGCAAGGGAATCTATCGCGAGTCTAGCCATAACTGCGAACAATTTCAAGATTGCGTGGCGAACGCTGTCGGGACGATACGAAAGTAAGCGACGACTCCTTTCGTTCCATCTATCCGCGCTACTCGATTTACCCCCTGTAACTCGGGAATCCGCAACAGAACTACAGCTCTTATGTGACAAGGTCAACATCGCCATCTCTTCGTTACAAAAATTAGACCGAACCCCGAGTGAGTTGTGGGATGACTTTCTTGTGTACTTAACGTCAAAAAAATTGGATTCGAACACACGGAAAGCATGGACGCTTCACACGAATCAAGCAGCTTCACCATCTACATTCGAGGTATTAAGTCGATTCCTCGACTCTCGCATTCGCGCTTTAGAGGAGTGTCAACAAAATCCTAACTCGAAAGCAACAACAAAATCTGCATCGTCGGCGCGCGTTCATGTTGCGACGGCATCCGACAGCGCTACGTTGACTTGTCCGTTGTGCAAGTCTCGTCATTTCATAAATGCCTGTCCACAGTTTACCGCAAAAAATGCTTGTCAGCGTCGCGAACTCGTAAAGCGGTTTAAGCGTTGTTTCAATTGTCTAAGCACTCGCCACTCTGCGTCGGAATGTCCTAGCAAGTACAGTTGTCGGTTATGTGACAAAAAACATCATACGACGTTACATATCGAATCTGAAACGAGCTCTGGTCCAGCAACAGTTACGTCGCAAACGGCGCAAGCATCTCCATCCGTCGAGCACGCGGATGAAATTAATTCTTTGCTCACCTCCGCGAAACCGGGCATGACCGCTCAGGTGCTTTTAGCTACCGCTTGGGTCAACCTCAAAGTTGCTTCCGGTCGATCTGCGACGGTAAGGGCCTTGCTCGACCAGGGCTCTGAAGCCACGTTCATATCCGAGAACGTAGCGCAACTGTTGCGCGCGAAGCGCATTCGAATGCCGGTCTCGATTTCTGCCGTCGGCGGAACTCGCGTTGGTACGGTTCAACATGCCGCCTCTGTTATTATATCTCCTCGCGTCTCTAATACTCCGGCTCTCGAAACGACGGCACTCATTCTCCCCTCGCTAACGTCTTACGCTCCGAAACGTGTGTCTGAACCGTATTGTCTGGCGCACCTCGCTGATCTGTCATGGGCTGATTCGAAGCCAACAAGCTCCGATCCGATTCAAATCATTATCGGCGCCGATCTTTATGGCGATATCATTCAGGCGGGCGTTCGCAAGGGGAAAACTGGCCAGCCGTTTGCGCAAAACTCTATTTTTGGCTGGATTATTTCCGGGCCTCTCGAAACAACGTCTGTCGCGTCGCGATATACCGACTATTTCTCTGCGAATTCGCGAAATTCCGCTCATCTAACCGTTCATCATTGCTCCTCTTTAGATTCTCTCGCCGGCGAGATTAAACGATTCTGGGAGATCGAGGAAGTTCCTCGATCCCCATCGCTAACGCCACAGGAAGATATTTGCGAGTCTCATTTTCGCGCCACGCATTCACGTCAACAGGACGGCCGATATATCGTTCGGTTGCCTTTTAAAAGAGATCCTCCCATTGAAATCGGTAGTTCACGGCGCTCTGCCGAACGTCTGTACAATACATTGCTACGTCGTTTTCGTTTGCACCCGGAATTAGAAAAGGAATACGATAAATTCATGCGTGAGTACGAACAGCTCGGCCATATGCGACGGGCGTTACCCCCTCTCGACTCACTTCAGCAGCACGTTCACATCCCTCATCATCCAGTCATTCGGGAGGATAGCGCTACAACGCGCCTGCGCGTCGTGTTCAACGCGTCGTGTGTCACGTCAAACGGATCGTCATTAAACGATCACTTACTCGCTGGTCCGAAACTGCAGGCGGATCTACCCACTATATTATTACAATGGCGTCATTTCAAATTTGTTTGCACGGCTGATATCGCAAAAATGTATCGACAAATCTTGGTCGACCAACGAGATGTTGACTACCAGCGTGTTATCTGGAAAGGAGAACAGAACGAGCCTGTCGAGTATCAGCTGCTTACCGTCACCTACGGAATGACGTGCGCTCCTTTTCTCGCGCTTCGCGTGCTTCAAAAATTAATCGACGACGACGGACAGCGATTTCCGCTCGCAATCCCGATCCTGCGTGGTCAAATCTATGTCGACGACGTCCTGTTCGGCGGTGACGATATTGAGTTCGTTCGGCAATCTCGCGATCATCTTGTCGGTCTACTGCGTTCCGGCAAATTCGAGTTGCGCAAATGGGCCAGCAATTCCCAGGAATTGCTTGACGACATTGATCCGTCGGATCACGGCTTGGCGTGTAACAAACAGATCGCAGCCGACGACAGAGTCAAAGTTCTTGGCATTGTCTGGAACCCGGTTCGCGATATTTTTCAAGTAAAGGTATCTCTCCTTACGGTCATCCCTCGAAGCAAACGGTCAATTCTTTCAACCATTGCAAAACTTTACGATCCATTAGGCTGGGTTACTCCGGCTACAATTTCGGCTAAAATATATATGCAACAGCTATGGCGCCTACACATAACCTGGGATGAGGACATTCCTGAGCCTCTTCTCAGCAAATGGATATCAATCTACTCCAAACTTTCTTTCCTAAACGACCTTCAACTATCCCGGTGGACGGGCGTTCATTCGAACATCTCATATGTCGAATTACACGGTTTTGCCGATGCATCCACCCTCGCTTACGCGGCTTCCGTGTATTTGAGGGTTATTTCCGATTATGGGAGCGTCACCATCTCATTGCTTGCCGGCAAATCAAAGGTAGCTCCCCTTGCCCCCCTCACCGTCCCTCGCCTTGAGCTGTCCGCGGCGTTACTTCTCACTCGCCTCATGACCTTCGTGTTAAAGTCTCTCGCGATGCCATCCGTTCCATGCGTTTGTTGGACGGACTCAACGATCGTGTTGACGTGGGTACGCGCTCATCCATCGCGTTGGAAAACGTTTGTCGCCAACCGAGTAAACGCGATTCAAAGTCAGCTGCCTGATGCCGAGTGGCATCACGTGCCGACTTCGGATAACCCCGCGGACTGTGCGTCGCGAGGGCTGCCCGGTGACGAACTGATCCGTCATGACCTGTGGTGGCAAGGACCTTCCTGGTTACGAGCTCCAAGAGAGGACTGGCCTTCCGAGCCTACCTCCCAGACCATGGATGCTGGTATTGAGGAAAGAATTGTTGCTTTACATTCTGAAACGTCTGCTAGCTGGGATCTTGCTACTCGATACTCGTCATGGCCACGATTGGTTCGCATTACGGCATATCTCTTCAGATTTCTAAAGGCTTGTCGACGCTCTAATGTCGATCCGCCTCCCCTCTCCTCTCCGAATAAATCTCTTTCCTGCCTCGAATTCCGCTCAGCCAAGACATTTTGGCTCAAATGCATACAAGCCGAACTTTTTTCAGATGAGATTAGCTCGTTAAGTAAAGGGAATCAAATCTCTCCAAAAAATAAATTAACCGCTCTGCGGCCTTTCCTCGATCGTGACGGGGTGCTCCGCGTGGGGGGCCGTCTTCGCCAGGCTCCGCTCCCATATACTGTGAAACATCCCGTGTTACTCGCATCTCACCATCTGGTGCATCTCATCGTCCTGCAAGCTCATTCGCGGGTTTTACACGGGGGCTTGCAGCTCACTCTGAGCACCCTCCGCCATGATTTCTGGATCATTCGCGCTCGAAGTCTGGTCAAGGCTGTAATCCATAAATGTATCGTATGCTGTCGGGAGCGGGCCGCGATTCCCGTGCAGCTAATGGGAGACCTTCCCCCCATGCGCGTCTCGGTACCTTCTCGTCCCTTTTCTCACTGTGGCGTTGATTATGCCGGGCCGATCAAAGTGCGTTCGGCAACCGGTCGCGGTATAACGGCGAGAAAAGCTTATATCGCTTTATTTATCTGTTTGGCCACGCGAGCTATCCATTTAGAGTTGGTCGGGGATTACTCGACTCCGGCATTTCTCAATGCATATTTGCGATTCTGTTCTCGCCGTGGTCTCCCGTCTGATATGTACTCGGACAATGGAACGACATTCGTGGGCGCTGAGAGAGAGCTTCGATCCGCTTATCAATCTGCTATGCGCGACCCCAATTTTCAAAATAAAATCGCGACTGATGGTGTTTCCTGGCACTTCATTCCTCCGTCTGCACCGCATTTCGGCGGAATGTGGGAAGCGGGCGTCCGCAGCGTGAAGCACCATCTGCGTCGCATTTTAGGTGAACACACTCTCTCCTTCGAAGAGTTCACCACTCTTTTATGTAAAATCGAGGCATGTCTGAACTCGCGTCCAGTCGCTCCATTGTCCGATTCCTACGACGATTATGAGATCCTCACTCCGGGGCATTTTCTAATAGGCTCCGCTCTGACCGTCCCGCCTGAACCTTCGCTGTTGCATCTGAGGGAAAATCGATTGTCTCGATGGCAGCTCGTTCGTCACATAACCGAGCGTTTCTGGAGGGTATGGACAAGCGATTACCTCAACACTCTGCAGCAGCGAGGCAAATGGCGAAAGGTCCAAGCAAATATAAAAATCGGACAAATGATTCTCTTACGCAATGCGACGTTGCCCCCGTGTAAATGGGAACTCGGACGGGTCACGCAAATTCACCCTGGCCCCGACGGTTTAGTGCGCGTCGTGACCGTGAGAACCGCGACTTCGGAGTATAAGCGTCCGATTACGAAGCTATGCCTTCTACCGATCGAGAATGTGACGCCGAGCAATGACGATTGCACCGTTGGCAGTGTTTAGTTTTAGTTTAAGCTGCGCCGCTACTGTATATTCTCTGTTCGTATTACTATTAAGATTCGTTTGTTCAACTTCGCTTTCTTCTGTTCAATATGTTATGTTCGTCTCGAATTTGAATCTGTATTGTATTGCGGAGCGAATAATTAAGCATCATTTTGAAACGTGCGTTTCAAGGCGGCCGGTATGTTTGGAATTCGAGATTCGGGGAGAATATTCGAGTTCTACAACATATGATTTCCATCATCTTTTGTTTATCGTTGGTAAAGCGTCGTGCCAGTGGAGTGCGATCGTATACCAATATTTCGATTGTTGCGAGCCGTGATGCTCGAGCTCCGCGGACGCGTCGGCGCTGCATGATCGAGTCGTGATCGTGGGATGCTGCATGTATTTCCTACATGCTACACTCCCTCCTGTTATGAGGGAGAGTCTTTGGAGCGATCGCTTGCTGAGCGACGTTCAGAATGTTTTCTGCAAACGCTCTCGCCTCTCAAACTTTCGCTCTCGTTTTTTCTCGATCGTGCAGCTCGCCGTTCGACGTGTCGTTAAGGAACACTGATCACTCGCCTGATCATTAGTGCGGGTTAATCGCTTTGTTTGTGACGTTTAATGTGTGACGCAAAGATTAGGAGGATCGACGGGTGATTCGCTCGCGAGAGTACGTACGCTTCGCGGATCTCAGTGCGGCGCCCTCGGTCAAGATCTCCAATCCGACGGGGCGTACCGGCTTACGCTCGGCCAGATCTCCGTCGCGCCGACGAACAGCATTTCGATAACGTATTCACCACGAAGATCTCCGCACGTCTAGTTACTCCGTCGCTCCTCCGGGTCTGCGCAACGTTAATTATATGGTGGAATTGATGTGTGAATCAAACAAATACATTTTCTTGTCAGTACAAGTCTGAGTAATCTGTCAATTATTTCTCTGTGCACTCGCCCAGTCCTCCAGCGGATTCACGGATTCGCGTAACGAGCACTCCGCGCTCATTACTGAGCGGTGCCGGCATCTCGCGCTATCGATCGCATTCGCTCGATTCTCGCGCGAACATAGTTTTGGTTTAGATTGCGGGACCACTCACTCCGTGGCCGGGACGAGGAGCGTGGCGGGGTGTCGTCGCTCAGTCCGCGACTCGGGAGACACTCAGGGCTGCGTTCCAAAACTTTACTCCGAGTAAGAGAGTTAACTCATAGCCGTTCCGAAACGTGTAGTAACTTACTATATGGGCGGAGTCTGTTCGTTCCAAAACTCGTGGTAAATGTACACAGAGTTAACTCTCATAACCTTGCTTTCGAGAAGAGTTGAGAGAGTTAACTCTGGGAAAAAGCGCGCTTAGTTAAATCTGTGATAAGTTCAGTTTTGTTAGGCTGCGTTCCATTTGGCGCATACAGCGTTGGGCATCATTTTATTCTTATTGTTCAACAAATATTAAACAAGGATAAATGATGTTTACAAGCGCTTTGAGCACTAAATGGAACACAACCTTTATATGTCTCACAGGCCTTACGTTTGTGTACAAAAGTAAATACTATACAATGAATTCAACGGAGTCCTTCAATTTAATTGAAGGAGTGCATATTCTTATTACAAAACCCGATGGATATCCAATAAATGAAAATAATACGTTTTTGATTATGGATACAAGAGGTAAGATTTAATTTTATATACTTATAAATACATGATTGAAGAATTATATATTAATGGTTTTTGTTGAAACATAAATACGATAAATGCTTATTTATGTTTAAATAAGTGTTTTGTATAATAACATTTTAACATATAATACGTTTATATTTATAGGTTACGTTTATTTTTTATATTTATATAATGTTAATTAATTGGCTGCGTTTACCTAGTATTTACCGTTTGAATTAATTATTTGTGTCTTTGTTTATTTCATAAACAACAAAGATGAAATAATGCTTAAGGTTCTGATTGCCAAAACAAACTTGTTAAATTATTATATGTGTATATATTTGGCTGATTGCCAAAGCAAACTTGTTAATTATTAGAGGAAAGTCTCCTATTATGAGGTAGAATCCTAATATGAAATAGCAGAATTTCTATGGGGTCTATAGACCTTATTCCAGCCTATAAGTTTAACAGAAGCCTCGCTTTTTCATTAGAATCTTATCTCATAATAGGGAACTTTCCTCTATATGTGTGTATATTTACAACACATCTTTGTTAGTTAGCTGTAATTAACACACATTTTTTATTACTTATTATAATTTTATTTATTAATTTATTAATTTTGTAAATTACTTTTTGTAGACAATACCATTTTTACCATACCTGATATAAATGAAATTTGGGACTTTTTCCATTTACGTCGAAGAAATCACGCAAAAGGTGTCTTAATAATATTTTCATTTTTAAGTTAATATTTTAACTTTTTTTTTAATTTTTACTATCTTCTTATGTTTACTATAATTTTTGTTAACTGTGACAATTTCACAATAACATTAATTAATGTTTGCAGACTCAACAAATCCAGATAATCCTATGGAAACTAAAAACATTTCTCCCGATAAAAATGAAGATAATGGTAAGATATAAAATATATTAAGTCAATATTTTAACTTTTCTACTAATTTTTACTATCTTCTTATGTTTACTATAATCTTTGTTAACTGTGACAATTTCACAATAACATTCATTAATGTTTGCAGACCTAACAAGTCAAGATAATTCTATTATGGAAACTAAAAACGTTTCTTCCGATAAAAATGGAGATAATGGTAAGATATAAAATATATTAATTAAAATTTTACATAAAATCATACTATTATTAATAATATAGTATTTTTATCACACGCGTCTTTGATATGCGTTTTTCTAAATATTATCGATTGTTGTGATGAATATCACGCGCAGTTTAAGATAAATTTGAATATATAAAATCATAAGAAATATCAGGACAAAAATCCAATTATGAATAAGGCTTATCTTAAATTAGCCGTGTTTCACATTTTAGTCTATTTCTCCTATTATATTATTTTTGTGAAATACTATTAAATTATTATTGGAATTAATTATTTTATTTCGATTTTTGTTTTTATTTGCAGCTACATGGGAACATTCGGCAATTATGCTTCTTTTTTCATTACGGAAAGAGCATAATGACTTATTTAAAAATGATGAAATAAGAAAAGATGTTGCATGGAAAAAGATTGCAGAGTTCTTTAAAGAGAAAGGTTATACGTATACTGCCAAGCAAATAGAAAATAAATGGAAAAATTTACGAAAAAATTATATGAAGATAAAAGATAATAATAAAAAATCTGGAGCATCATTAAAAAAATGTAAATATTTTGATGAAATGGAAGAAATATACGGAAAATCTCCTAGTGTACAACCTGTAGCTGTTGCTTCAAATCTTTCAGTAAAAGATACAATTCTTTCGACGGGTGAAGAGGAGGCAATCGACGAAAATACTTGTCCAGTTCCTTTGAAGAAAAGTAAGATGGATAAACAATTGGAAATGTGGACAACATATTTCGACGAAAATTCGCAGAAAAGAGAAGAAGCAAGGGAAAAAAGGCACCAAGAGAGACTTGAACAACAAAAACAAGCTCTACAGACTTATACGGAAATAATGGAAAAGTTTTTGAAAAAGCTATAATCTATATTTACTTTTTAAACATTTCTTACTTTAATTAGTTTTATTATTTACTTACAAGATTATATATTTTGTTACTTAATAATAATAGATTCTTAAAAATATTCTTTATATTTTTACATATTTTGGAGACTGCAATATAATTTATAATATTATGTTAAAGTCATGATAATAAGCTTTGTTACCCTTAGTCTACAATAATAAAGGATTTAAGCTTTAAGCTATAAGAAACTGACCAATTACAGTAATTTTTTATAAGAATACTCAGTGATTGGTCAATTTTTTACGGCTTAAAGCTTAAATCTTTATTGTAGACAAGACTTTAGTAATTATAAGTATTATATACGTACCTACGGTGAGTTCTCACAGGCTGTAATTTTATTGAATATATATAAATATGTATATATAACATACAAACGTATTTTTATTTCGTTTAATGAACATTTTTCTGTTTTATTTAGTTACATTTAATAATATAATTTTATTTGATTTTTTGTTCATCGCAATGTTTCTCTTATTTGCATAATATTAAGAAATAATACAAAAAAATAATATAATTAAAAGAGAAACGATTTATATTAAATAGGAGAATAGTAAACCTTAGTAATCCTTTGTAACGTGTAATACTGTATGTGACCATCGCGTAAGCAGCGGAGTCCTAATAACGGTCGCCTGTTGCAAAAGTTCCTTCGACCCTGCAGAAAAATAAAATTATTTGAATACACTTATACATCGCGTTAATTATGCGTCGTCGATTATTGGCAAGAAGGTATTACTTATATAAGCCTTTGTACTCCAAGCGCATTAGCGCCTTCTTTCCTTTACTGTTTGTTTATCTCCTTCGAAATAAAATTGTTGCAAGATAATTACGCTTTGTAATTCCTTCATTATCATAATTTTCAATATGCTCACATTCCTCATTATTTTCTCTATTCTGTTCATTTTCTCTGTTACCTTCCACAACATAATTCTCAATTTCGTCATCAATATCACCTAAACATATGTTGTGAAGAACACAACAGGCCAAGATTGTTGCCGGTATTAAATCAACCCTAGACATATCTAAATATTTCAAACGTCTTAAGCGGCCTTTTAACAAAGCAAAAGCACGTTCTACAGTTTGCCTAGTTTGTGATAGAATATAATTAAAATTGTTCTCGATCTGTAATATATAACAAATATAATTATGTAATATAACACAAAGATTAGACATGCAATATTTTACTGATATAATCAAATGAAATTAAAATATTGTAATACAGTAATGTTCATTTCTAATTAAAATATTGTAATGTATGATACCTGTGTCAAATGACCATTATCTCTATAAGCGGTCAAACACCATCCAAGTGAAGGATATGCTTTGTCTCCTATTATGAATTCTTCATTAGGAAAAAAGAAATGACGATTTCTATTGACACTATACCAAAGATCAGAATTTCGAAAAACTCTAAGATCACCTACAGAACCAGGATATCCAGCATAACAATCTGTGAAACGCAGATCTGCATCACATACAGCTTGAAGTATTACAGCATATCTACACTTTCTTGTCAGGTAGCAATGAGCATCAATCTATAATAAACATAAATGTTTAATAATCAAACTTTAATAATACAGTAAATAAAAAAGCAAAATATAAGTATTACCGATGGTGCTGGAATTTCAATATATGAACCATCAATAGCACCAAGAACATTTTCCAGGCCAGCTATTCGTTTAAACTTGTCTTTTATAGTACTCATATTAGTCACAGATGGCCATTTGATGATGTCACTTGAAATATTGCAAAGAGCCTGAATAACACGCCGCACACAGTGATTCAGTGACGATTTAGCCAAATTGAATTGGAGTCCAACAGATCTGTAGCAATATAAATTTTTTACAAAATTATTATATAATTATAAATATAAGAAATATGATATTATAAACAATATTTTGGAAATTCTTTATTTTAAAACTATTTTTTATTTTATTGTGCAAACAAAAATAAGCTATATTAAAACTATTAAAAAAGATAAAAGAACTCTTTTTTTTGCCAGTGATTAATTAAAAACAAATTTAATGAATATTTAACCTTATTGGCCAGATGTATTAAATAATCATAACGTTTTGACTCTAAATTTGAGTCCTTCACAAGTGGAATTAATACATTAGTTTTGATTGCACAAATTAATTATGACATCTGCCCGTCACGTATTAAATGCGTCAAAAGAGTATTATATCTCAACATTAGTATTGTAAAACAATTTTATTTCGCTTTTCTGTAATGTATTTCATAATTTTCTTTATGACACACTTAATATATGACATATTTGGACACAGTTATAATTAATATGTACGATTATAACTAATATATTCTACTTCAAAAGGGCTCAAATTTAGAGTCAAAATGTTGTGGTTAATCAATAAATCTGGCCAGTAAGGTCGAATATTTATTATATATTGTTTATAATTATTTAAAATTGTATAATATGTGTTGATTAGGTTGATTAGGAACAAAGGTTGATTGAGAACTATTATTTTGAAATAGTAGGAAGAATGGCAATCTTCCTATTATTTCTCTAGCTTGTTTATTTTAATTGTTACAACATTATTTTCTAAAATTTTTAATTTGATTTTTCTAGTTTGTAAATGATACCTCTACCTGTAAGAATCAGGGGTTGCTAGTAACCACAAAACAGCAAGTAGTTGTACCCTTGGTGATATATGAGATCTTCCTATATTATTATTTTCTAGCATTGGACTAAGTTTATTTTCCAATAAGGAAAAACAGTTTGGTGTCATACGAAAATGTTCTTTGAACTGGCGTGACGAGAACCTAGGTACAACGTTGTTTACGTATCCTTCAATTCGAATTGCTTTTCCCCTTTTTCCTCTTAATCGACAAACTTGTGTGGGAATAATAAAGTTTAGAAATTCTTCCGTCTCACTTTCGCTTTCGCTTTCACTTAAATCTAGAGCTAAAGCAGTCTTTAATATATCACTACTAGCTGCATTTATGAATAGAAAGACTTCCATTGTATCAATATCTGAAATTAAAAGAAGCAAATATAAAATTTTGATTTCTTAAGAGCAGATAACTATAAATTAAATTAAATGTTTCAAATTAAGCAATGATGATTTTATTTAAGGATGTTTAACGCGCGGACATAGAGTCCCTGCAAAAATTTTTACTTTTAAAGGATATTGGAAATGTGTTAATATTTACATTTTTCTCTATCTTACTTCACGATCACGACACCTACATCTCGTTCTCTGCCTTCCCGACCTAACTCGTTCTGACTCGTTCCAAATCTGTTGTATGTAGTAGCTTACTCTGACTTACTCTGTCTCCCACCACTCGGGGTTCTATAGAGTTGATCGAGTAAAGTTTTGGAACGCAGCTCAGTGCGTGTCGATGGGATTTGCAGGTTAGGTGCGCACTCACTCCGTGCTCTAGGAGGCCAGGCTCAATCCACCCGGAGGTACGATCAGCTCACTCCGCTGATCGGGAAGATCTGCCTTCTCTCAATCGGTGGAGGGTTTCTGTACCCTCCACCGGGTGACGAGAGGGGTAGAGAAGTAAGAAGCGGGAAGCCCGCGTGAGGTAAAGGGTAACGGCCTTACAATGTTTTTACCCGGCTTATCCCGGTCGCGGGTAACGGCTCGTTACAATAGTTCTAATAATTTAAATAATTACTCGTAATAAATATATAGTATACGAGTAATAACGAATAATTATTAGAACTATGTATAACATAAGGAAAAAAAGGGAAAGCATTATTTATATGAAGAAAAAAAGAGAGAAAGAGATCAAAAATACACACACACACACACACGCGCGCGCACATGTGGGTGCGTACATCCTTATATGTACATACATACATATAAAAATAAATGCATATATACATATAAGCACATTATTAGCAACTTTATTCTCTATTTTGTTGTTACACGTATCTAATATTCTTCCTTATTCCTTCTCTCTCTCTCTCCCTTTCTCTTATATTTTTCAGTTTTTCTTGTTTTTATTTACTGTATCAATTTTCTTTTCGTATTAATTCTTTCTCACTCTTATTTCTCTTGATATTTCTAGGCAAATTTATCTTTAAAATATTCTTCGTTTTCACTATTAAAAGATAAAAACAATATTTTATAATATTCAGGGAAAAACATGACACAAAAAAGAGAAAGAAGAATAAAATACACATGCATGTATATATATTATTACACAATGTTATTCTTTTCTTTTTTCTTCTCTCTCTTTCTTTCCCTTTCTCTCAATTTGACAATAACACTCTTTTTAACATACATTAATTATAATTTATTTATATGTGTATATATGTGACTTACTTTATTTTATTCTTTTTACTTTTCCTTCTTAATTTTTCCTAATTATTAAAATTTTTTTTCTCTCTCTCTTTACCGACTTTTTCTTTCTTTTATCTATTCTTCTTCTATTCTACTTTACCTTCAAATACAGTGTTTCTTCCTCTTTTTCTTTTAATATAATTAAAAATAAAACATGGCACAAAGTATATTGACTTATCTCAAAATAATTATTTTCATTAAAAAAAATAAAAATTTTATACCATATACTTATCTGATTGTATAACGGATAGTACGTTATACTATAATCTCTTTTCGCAATGTAATATGCGTACAGAAACTAAATAAAAACTTACTCGCCATTAACCTCGCGCACGTCACATCATTAATCCCGAACTGTCACATTATCGTCGTGAAAGTCGCCGCGGATTCGTCTGCTAACGTCAAAGTATATTCGACTACGAACGCGCACTTTTTATCGGATCTACGAGACTTTTCTTATAAGAAATTATTAACTGTACGATTTACAGATATATCACTTAATATTTATTCTTTACTCTCATAAAACGATCATATCACGAATGACAGCGATTTATCATTATATCAATATGTAGTATATATTTTATAAGAAACTGTCACAGGTAAGTCTTAGAAGAGCCCTCTCGTGTTGAATTCGTGTACTCGACAAAGACCGACGACGTATCTTAAATGAAAAATTTACATTTTGGACTTTGCGTCGCTATATCTCCGCTCGTAGAGCACGCAGAAAAAAAATGAAAACATTTTTTTTATAAATTAAACCAAAGCTTTCGATTGAACCTAGTTAGAACTCGATCGATTAAATTGTTATTGAGATCTGATAATCTCAGGTGCTCGCAAGTCGCGTACTCGCGTAAATGTACGGTGGTCTCGCGCTGCGCGTTCACTTGGCGCGAGACACTGCTGTGTCTCTTGATCAATCAACGTATTGGAGTGCATTGGGATGAGTAGCAGCATATCGGGACATGGCGACTGATGTGACGCGAACAGACTCGTAGTAAAATACCTCGTATGCGATCTAGGATGTAAAGTTGTATCGTCTACCGAAGGCTTGTAGTTGTGACAATAAACGTTTCAAAACTATAAAATAATCGCAGTAAATTAATCGATTATTTAGATTAATCGGCAACAAGAAAATAATTGCAAAATGGCGATTGTTTAAGCATTGATTAATCGATTAATTGATTAATTGATTGACATCCCTATTGGACAATCAAACCTAAAAGTAGTGTATGGCAAACTCTACTCTCTGCTAGTAGTTGTATGTTTTTTTGCTCTCATGTTGTCAGCTTTTGAACGATTTGCTAAAGCCATTCGATTTTAATTTTAGAATATCTGTGCAAGCAGGTACTAAAAATTTATAACTCGTGCGACACTTGCATACAAGCTGTGAAATTGATTCCTGCAATCAAATTTCAGTACCGAATGCTGTAACGAAACTGACTGATATAAAAACTCGTGGTGTTATTAATTCACGCCAAACTTAGGTTTTTTAATCTCATCTCGTTACACAGAAGCATGCTTCGCAAAACATGCATCTCATGTGGGAGTGTCCCAGATGTGCACAGTAATAAACGAACACAGCAGGCTGAGTGAAACGGACACAGACCAAATGCGCACAGACCAAATACGTACGGACCAGATGCACACGGACCAAATGCGCACAGACCAAATGGACACAGTAACCTACAAACTTACCACATGGGTTGTGACTTTTCGGGCACCTTTATCGACGGAGTGGGTGCGGGAGGAGCGAAGCCCCCCCTTGCATCTCCCCGTGTGTGTGTGTGTGTGTGCAAAACATTCTCTGCACCACATAAGTTTGCGACTGTGCGCATTTGGTCCGTGCGCATTTGGTCCGTGTGTATCTGGTCCGTGCGTATTTGGTTCGTGCGCATTTGGTCTGTGCGCATTTGGTCTGTGTCCGTTTCACTCAGCCTGCTGTGTCCGTTTATTACTGTGCGCATCTGGGACTCACTCTCTCATGTGGATGTTTTTAATTTAACGTTGGTTGACGTTGTTACAACGTATGATTTTACATTTCCGTGCAAACAGCACACTTTTAACATATTATCTTTTCTATTAGTTCTACTACGTTCGGTTAAGGATGAGGCAACACGCTCATCAACAAAACTTAAAATTAACTAAAAAATTTGTTGTCAAAATTGTTAAAAAAGCTGTCAAAATTGACAAATAAATAAACTGCTCTTTATATAATAATGTTATTTACGAAATAACATTAAAAAAGTACTGTACTTTTTTCTTTACCATGTAAACCTGAAATGTTTTTTTTTCAAATCTGATACGATTTAAATATTATTCATGAGTGAATAATGTTGAAATTGTATCAATGATTTATTGGTGAATGATTCATCCGGAATCGAACACCAATATCACCAAAATGTCTCATGCTAAAGACACTCGACTAAATGTTATTTAAAATTACGGTATAATAAGACTCGGTCATATTTATTGTGCTCGCCTGCATTGTACAACGAATTTATTGCCCGCCAGTCAGCATCGCGATTTTTTATTTGTCTCGTTATAACCGTACTTAAATTTGGCGCGTTTTGTAATTCACTGTCTGGCCGCCGCTGTTGTTGCGATCTAATAGGGCGTAGTGATCCTCAAAGGAGTGATTGGACAACGCGGCTATCGTTTTCTATTGTTTGGCGGCCATTTTGATCAAAACCGGAAATAGACAGAAAAAGAGCGAGCGAGTAAAAGAGATAGAGAGAGTGCTTTGGTCTTGGTTAGACAGGTTAGAGTGATTAAACTCGATCGAGTGCGGACTAGTGTGGACATCGGGACGTGTTTGCCGCAGTTTACTGTACAGAAAAAGAAATATGCCGGGCTGTAGTGCAGGTTATTGTACGAACTCGTCCAGTAAAGGCAATCAAATGAATACACTACTTTTGAGCAAAATGGCGACGCTTAGTCTAATCACTTCCTAGAGGATCACTAATAGGGCGACCATAGACTAGAATAGACTGCTTATGAGGTAGAAAAACGGTGGTGGGGATATCCGTTACTGAGAAAAGGATAACTGTCGTTAATATCTTTGACTATGGGCCGATTTTATCAATCACGGTTAGACGAACCGACGGTCAGAGTTATCAGGGCGGCCAACACATATGAATCTTGGCAGTTTTAACCTCAAATTTCAATACGTTGTAAATAAACTAAAATTAAGAAATTAAATTTTTATTATATAAATATTAGTGTTTTATATAAAATAATTGCAAAATGAATGATATTATAAACTTAATATTTGCTGGTTACAACTTACAAAACCATCGAAGTCTAATCCACGTATAATCAAACCACGTATGAATTATTTAGAAATATTTGATTTTGTTAATTGCCCTACGATTCTATGCAACAGGATCGTTTTTGCAAACTATTGCAGATTTTTGTGGAATCAGCACATCTAGTGCACAGAGAATTGTTTATCGTGTATCCTGTACTATTGCTGCATTAAGGCTAAAATTTATAAAACTTCCAATATTACCCGAAGAAATTCGTCAAAATGAGGAGGAATTTTATCAATCTGCAAAATTTATTCGTGTTATTGGTTGCATGGATTGTACCCATATAAAAATACAGTCATATGGTAAGTAGAATTTAAATAATATGTTAATACATTCTTTTAGCCAAGTTTCAAAATTCACTATCAGTGCTAAAAATCAATAGAATAATAGTTTCGATATTGTCGTCAGTACTAAAAATTTATAATGTATGTTACTATATATTTTTTTAGTACTGGCAGTAATATTGGGACGCAATCTTTATTACATAATTTTCCAGGTGAAGAAAAAAGTGAATTATATCGAAACAGAAAGGGCTGGTTTTCCATTAATGTACAAGTTGTTATTAAATTAGAATTATAAATTATAAATTATATTAAAATTATAATTTGAAAATTAGAAATTATAGATATTGTGGCACATTGGCCAGGATCTACGCATGATTCCACTATTTTCGATCATTCTGAAATAAAAAGTTTGTTTGAAACAGGCACATTCAGTAACAGTGTAATTTTAGCAGATTCCGGATATCCAAATTTGCCATACGTCTATTGCGATGTCCGACAACAGCTGAAGAGCATCTCTACAACGAATCTCAAATTAGAACACGTTCAAAAATTGAACGTTTCTTTGGTATTTGGAAGAGGACATTTCCAATTTTATCTAATGGAGCACGTTTTGTAACACTAGAAAAAATGCTTCCTGTTATTGTTGCGACAGCAGTGTTACATAATATTAACCTAGATGAAAGAGAAATTAAAACTAATTCTGAAGCATATGATAATGCTATTGCATTAATGCAGGACATAGATGATGCTAATAGAAATGTCACTGATGTACGACATACAATAGTGAAATATTTTCGAAGGTAATAATAATTGTTTATTAAAAATATATTTACTCTTTAATATATAATACATTTTTAAAATAATAATAAGTTACTTTAAACTGCCAAACAACAAAATGTCAACACAATAGATGACGAAAAAATCTCAAGTCAAGAATATGTCAACTTGTTTGATATGAGGCAATATACAGGCAATATATGAGGCAAACATTTTTATCTAATTAAAAGTCGATCGGATTTTAAATGGCAAACAAGTTTATTATAGTCAAAATTTTATTTTTCAAACCATACATATATTTTATACTTATTGCATACAAATATAAACTAAAACAGTGCTTGAGCCTAGTTGCCCTTTTCGAGCCGATTCCTGAACGCGCCGCCTTCTATGCTTCCACTACCGCGCGCGGCCTTGACGGCCGAGCCGCCGATCTCGCCCGTACGCTTTGTCTCAGGAGCAGCTCTGTATAAGAAATAGTGCCCTGCACAAAATTCATTAAAATTACTTTAAGTAAATAATTTTTGTTTTTATAAAAAAGTATTAACTTTTTTATTACTAATTTATTTTATGTAGTATAACAATATTTAAAAACATAATATGTAAATTAGAATTTTGACAATAGTTTTCCACATCATCCGTGAGATACTATTATTGATGCGTTTTTTTTTTAAGTGGTTTCCCCAGTAGGCCTAATTCACTAAAAGATGAAATATAATATACAGCTTGGCAGGAAAACAAAATTTTATATATTGTAAGATATATAAAAACGACAGGAAAATTAGAAGAATGCCAAGCTATATATTATATTTCATCTTTTAGTGGATTAGGCCTACTGAGAAAACCACTTAAAAAAAGCATCAATAATAATACCTCACGGGTGATGTAAAAATTAAACTATTGTCAAAATTCTAATTTATATATTATGTTTTTACGTATTGTTATACTATATATAAAATAAATTAGAAATAAAGAAATTAGTACTTTTTTGTTTATAAAAACAAAAATTATTTACTTAGAGTAATTTTAATGAATTTTGTGGTGCAGGGCACCATTTCTTATACAGAGCTGCTCCTGAGACAAAGCGTACGGGCGAGATCGGCGGCTCGGCCGTCAAGGCCGCGCGCGGTAGTGGGGGCATAGGAGGCGGCGCGTTCGGGAATCGGCTCGAAAAGGGCAACTAGGCTCAAGCACTGAACTAAAATAATACATATACATGTATTGTTTTGTACTTTGTATATTGCACTTATTTATATTGTTACGTCCGGCGGGGTCAAGGATCGCGAAATGTTATTTTTATTAATTTTTATATTTGTCGCCCTACTCTGCCGAGCGGAAACAGAGAGAGCGTAGCAGATGCAGCACGGTTATTACGCATGGTTTTATGTAATTTATCTTCCCGCCCTGTGATGGGAAATGCCATATCTTTTGTTAATTCTCTCGTTTAAATTAAATGGTGTAATTAATAATTAGTTTTTCGGAAGATGGGAATTTAATATCTTTGATAGTCGGCGGCGCGTTCGGTTGATGCTTTTCGCGATAATTTCTATTATTGATGTACGGTGGACGCTGAATCGCCCGGAGGCGTGGATAGCAAGCGATCGAGAGATGTATACCTCACACCATAGATTTGGATGGAGGCGCCTGGTTAAGTAGCGGCACCGTCTTTGGTGTCCGCTCCGGTGCTGTCTGAAATGTCGGAACGCATATAGCGCGCCGGTAACCCCGCGCCTACGCTAAAGTCTTGCGACTTCGTAGGGGCGGTTGACAGGGAAGAACGTACACTTCTCAGCGCGCGCCTTCCCGCACCGTTGGCTAGTCGTTTTCGAAAGGATTGAAAATTGCAACTGTGAGAGAGAGAGAGAGAGAGAGAGAGAGAGAGAGAGAGAGAGAGAGAGAACCGAGGCGCACGATGCTCCCGCGTGCCGCGAGCGAACGCTGAAAGCGCTCCCTCAGTGACAGGGGCCGTGGTTCACCACTCTCACTGTCTGGGGGAATGACACGCACACACAAAAAAAAGGAGCAGCACCACCGATTTACACATGCACGATTCCGCGACGCGGGGAAAAAGAGGAAGAAAAGAAAAAGATCTTATTTCAATAACACTGCTTTTACTAAATAAAAAAAAAAAAAGAAAAAGAGAACTCGCACCTTCACACTTAAGTTTGCTCGAGTCGATAAGTAACCCACGCACGCACGCCGATGTCTCACCGATGGGGTTCGCACGCACGTTGCTCGCTGGGATCGCTGCGATCTATAATAATAAAAAAAAACTAATTAATAGAGCGAGGGAGAAGTTGCCACCTCCTATCTCTCTTGTAAGTCTGAACGATAAAGCGAAAGTAAGCCGAATTAAAGATGTTCGAAAAGATTCTGTTCAACTTGCGAAAGATATTCAAGATTCAAATCACGATAATGTTCTAAGTCCGAAAGTTAAATCGCGAAAATATTCTAAGTTCGAATGATTGACTCGCGAAAATATTCTAAGTTCGAAAATTAAATCGCAAAAATATTTCAAGTTCGAATGACTGATTCGCGAAAATATTCTAAGTTCGAATGTTACAGAGCAACTCTTACAGCCTTTCGGCGCGAGAGGAAGAGGCAAAATCTCAATTTTCGCCCGAAAATCGCGCCTTATATATCCGAAAGTAGGGGCATTTGGGGGTGAAGAGCGCGGAAAGAGGAACAATAAATCATCTAATACCTGTCACTTAATTTAATAATTAAGTGGTCATCGTGTTTGATTTTGTGGTCATCAGATGATTTCCTACCCTCTCATTCATATTTTTCATTCGCGGGGCACGCAACTATCGCCCACTCTGTTTAATCGCTCGCATTCCTAGATCGAGTTTTTATTAACGGAGTTGAGGATAGGAGCTTCGTGTACCACGGAGGTACGGCGTGCTCCTCCTTGTGTTCGGTATTCATTTATGTCAGTTTTTAAGGGGGCCGTCTACATTAGGAGGCCAAAATTAAGCACTTATTTATGATTTTTTTCTAATGAAACTAAGCAATGGATCTTTTTGCGATTTTTTTCACTTATTGTGTATGTCTTTAGGTACTCAAAACAATTTTTATTATAAAATTTTATTTATTTAATTATAAGTTGTAAGCAAAAATGCACAACTGCCTTAAAAAATTCCTTCCACACTGCGTACACGATAACATCCAGTAGAATCGACTGAAAGAAAAAAAACAAAGTTTTTTGTAAAGTTTATGAGTATAGCTTCTAAGTGAACCTAAGAAAGTCATACATTTATTACAAAAAATTTATAAAAATAGCATTTAAAAAAAAATTGATTTTTTCTGAAAAATTTTTGACTTTTTTTTAAATAACTTTTTTTTACATGACTTTTAATTTATATTTTAGGTTCACACAGAAGATAATTTAATAACCTTTAATTAAAAAAAAATAGAAATGGATCCGTCGATTAGTTTTTTTTTAATCGTGTACATAGTTTCGAAAAAAGTGGTTTCGAGAAAAACGCGTTTAAAGTTTCCAATCAAAGAAAAAGCTTGCGAATGATTGTTTATTTGTACTTTTCGATTAATCTACTATTCCTGCTCCATATAAATGTCCTCAGTGTTCTCATACAATTCATTCTTCTCCAACAGCCATTGTTTGTCGTAAGTACGCGTTTCCTGCGCAACAGATCTGCTACGACGATTTTGGCTAATCGTGCGATTTTCGTTTATTCTATCCGTAACATCTCTGCATACTGGTCCAATAATTATTTCCATGCATGACATGATTCTTAGAACCGGCAAATAGCCTTCATTGAAAATTCCAGCAGCTATATAGGCAGCAATTTCAATGATTTTGCGGCCGCAATGGAAGTGTTTTGGGGCCAGTTGCTAAATTGTCGCATTAAAACTTTCATTGATATTTTGTGTATACCCACCTAAACACCTCTCAAGTAATTCTTTCTGAGCAGACAATGTACCTTTTCAAAGACCGTTAGGGATTTTTACTTGCCGTTCGGAGCGCTCGGGACGTGCGCACTACACATGCTCATTTCGGCCTGATACAATTTGAACCTATACTTGGGACTTCAGGAGCATGTTTTACGGATGAAATACTATCGATTTAAGCAAGAAAAAAAAATCGATTTTTTTTACCCTTTAATGTAGACGGCCCCTTTAATCAATTAGGGGTGCTCGGCCCTTACTGCCCTACTCCAAATGATCTCGCGCGAGTGCAAATGCACCACCGCTAACGGCGGCGTAGGTTTGTCTCCTTTCTGAGGAGTAATTAACTAATTGAAATAATTAATTGTTTGCGCGAGTACTACTATTATTTCGGGATCGAGGCGCCTCAGGGGGAAGCCCGCTAGGGGGAGGATCACTCCCCTTTTTGAGTTTTCACAATTTTTAGCACGGTTCATTAACAACAGGCGTTTTTAACTGGCGCATGCGTGCCGCCAGAGCGGGCCGCATGCTCGCGGCGCGTGATTGCTCGGGCCCGGCACCGAGAGCGCGTGAATCTGCCGGCGTTCGGTTGCCGTGGCAACGCGTCATCGCAAGGTGCGATTCTTGCCTAAATTGTGACGGCCGGCACGAAAAGTCGGCCAGACGTAACAATATTCTAAAATTATATATTTTAAAATTAATATTTATAAATTTTTTAAAGGTCTTTAGAAGGGTCTAAGTAAAAAATTAAAAACATTTAAATAAAAAATATCGATTTAATGTCAACATAATAATATTGCAAAGATGTTTGTAATATATTATAATTATAATATAGAATTTATTCTTTTTTTTTCTTCCGTGTCTTTTTCTTTTTCAATAAGTATTTTTAATAGCTCAATTTTAAGTTTTTCTTTCTCCAATTTAGCTTTTAATACTTCTTTTTTCTAACATTTTTTTCCTCTACATTTACTTTCAGAGTATTTGTTAATTCAGTTTTTACGTCATCTAATGTTTTCTTTGGATATTGATTGCTATATTTTCTTTTTTTGCATGCACTATCCGACGATGACGTTTGTGAATCTTCGTCTTTGTTTAATAGTGGACTTATTTGCGATTTTAATTTGTCTGAATCCCAGGATTTCTAATTAGTGATTTCTTTATTCTGTAATAGGTACTACAAAAATTTTTATTTTCGCAAAATAAATATTTTTTATTAAACAGAGTAACCCATTGTAAAATTCTAAATATTATAGTAACAAAATAAATAAAACTTACTGAAAATACTTTTTGTGGATTTTCATTATCCTTCTCGAGAATGTCTTGTTCAATATTTATATTTTCTTTGTCGTTTATTGCATCAGAATCAAAGGGATTCACTAATCCATATACTGATGTCTGGCCCATTATTTTATTTACACGCTCTAATAAAAGATTTTGTGATACATTTATTATCCCTCCACCTACAAATGTAATAATAATAATTTAAGAAGTTACTTTATTAATATTTCTACAATAAATTGATACCTGTCTTATAAATTTCCCGTTTAAAAGTTACACAATATTTTCTAGCTGTTTTTTTCGAGTGAGTCCCAGATGAGCACAGTAATAAACGGACACAGCAGGCTGAGTGAAACTGACACAGACCAAATGCACACGGACCAAATGCGCACAGTCGCAAATCTATGTGATGCAAAGAATGCTTTGCACACACACACACACACACACACACACACGCGCGCGCACACGCACACGCACGCACACACACACACACACACACACACGGGCGGGTGCAAGGGGGGCTTCGCCCCCCTCCCGCACTCGCCCCGTCGGTAGAGGTGCCCGAAAAGTTGCAACCCATGTGGTAAGTTTGTTGGTTATTGTGTCCGTTTGGTCTGTGCGCATTTTGTCCGTGCGCATTTGGTCCGTGTGCATTTGATTAACTCTGACCTGCCCTAATAACTCTGACCGTCGGTTTGTCTAACCGTGGTTGGTGAAATCGGCCATATGGTTGGGTTCGGAGAGCATGCTTTTGGCGCTGTGAGCTTGCTCTGTCTAGAGACCCTTTACTAAGGGTGCTGTCCCATGGGCCTCGAAAAACGGAATCGGAAAGGCGGATCACCAATCACGGGATCGTTCTGATAAAACCCTTTGAAAAATTCCGTCGAAACGGGTCCCGAGATTGGTGATCCGCCTTTCCGATTCCGTTTTCCGAGGCCCATGGAACAGCACTCTAAGGGTGCGTTCCGTTTCATGCATTAAGCGCATAGACTGCATTGTTCGCGCGTGCGTAGGGTAGACGCGATCGCACGGGGAGAATTGCCGGGATCCGTCCCGATAGAGACGCGAAGTGAGTGGTCAGGAATGCGGGAGGTTCACGGGAGGTGACAGGAATAAAGAGGAGGCATTGGTTTCACTCACACTGCCTTATTTATTACAAAACGAACGTTCGAAGCGAGGGGCGAACCGTATCTTTTTACAATATGTCGGATATCTTGATAACCTGATATTGCGTTGCCTAAACGACGCGGAAATCTTGTAGAGCCTCGAGATCGAGGCCCTCGCGAATCCGGAAATCTTGCGCGCGATCCGACGGAGATCTTGTGCGCGAGGCAGAGGACGTTCGCGGGAAAGATACGGTCACCTGCGCACGGACGTAATACTCACACCATTCACGCAAATATGAAAATTAAGAATTGCTTGGTAGAAGCGGATTAATTAATAATTCACTCGCACTATCACGGCGCGAATGATAGGGAAAAGCGGAAGTGAATCCCCGCAGCTAGGATCGCCGGAAGACGGAGAGATCTGCTGGACGATCTCACTTCGGTGCCGGGTTGCGAGAGACTGAAGAATTAGCCATTGTAAAACAATTACGATCGGAGGCGAGAAAAGGGGCGGTAGGGAACCGATATCGAGACTTATTTGGGCATGGATTTGGACGTGCCCTTTTTTGGGCATGTTTATTTGCATAGTTACCGAGATGCATAGTTACCGGCGATGAGAGCAAACGAAAATCGCGCGCGTTGGAGCGCGAGGAGCTAGTGACATCGCCGCGCGACTCGGTGCATCGAAGAAATGAACTATCAGGAGCTCGATGGTTGTCAGGAGCTCTCACTACTCGCGGATAAAACAGAACCGATAAAAGGGGAAAAGTTAAAACTCTTATATAATTGTTATAGTCTCGAACATGCATAGAGAACCTAGAGTCCCTATAATAAGAGTCCGGACAACATTTCTAGTTCGACAAAACATGGCGTCATAAATATAAATAGTGGAACAGATTAATAGAGACTGATAGTTGTATATTACTGTGTAAGATATTGTGATTTATAAAGGCATAAACAACTAAAACAATATTATGAAAAATAAAGTATATTAAAAAAAACATTGTAATGCATGATATAATGCATGATCATAAAAATCACAATTCCTAATCTTTAATATTATATTTAATGTTTATTATAAATTACAAAAATTTTGTAGAAAATGCCTGCTGCATGCCTAATTTTTTGTTAACGAAGCAATCTACAATTATTTTTATGAAATGGAAATTATTATAAGGAGGTATTTACCCTATATTAGAAACAAAAATTGTAATTTAATAAAATTCTTTATTTTCAAAATGGTTAATATTCGCTGTGACACGCTGGAAACTTGTTGCAATTTATTCAATAAAATAATGAAACGTTTTATTTTATTATTTTGCATAAAAATTGATTCCAAAAAAAGGGCGATTAAAAAATAAAATTTATAGCAGCAAAACTATGGTTAGGCACGCTGTTATTGAATAATGTTATCTTTTATTTAAAATTATATTGTTTTCATTTTTATAAGTACAAATAAAACTTTTAAAAACAAATTTATTTCCTATTGTTCGATTCCTACCAGTTGAATAATACCGCGAGCAAAGTATTAATTTAAGACACCTAATTGGTTCCGCTATACATTGTCGGCACCAATAGGATTACTGACAACGTTGTCCAGATTCTTATTATAGCATAGAGCTTGTATTAATGGAAGGGCCTTGGTGCATCCCATAGACATAGTATATCTAGACCGAGGATTGTCCCAAATTTTAGGAGTGGGGGTAAGGCTTACGTACGATATAACAGGTATTTCCTTTTTTCTTACACACGCCTGCATGTGAGAGAGAAGAAAATACATGTTACTAAAGACCTATAATCAAAGATGCGCCAATGGCCTCCCACCATGACTGCTATCCACCATCTTGTACCCATACAGAGACTGGATGGAGGCTGAGGCCGGGGGCTGAGGTCTGGGGCTGGGGTCTGGAGTAGTGAAGATAGTAAACAATGCGAGCCTGCTCCAAGTTGTACGCAGCCATACAACAGATGCAAATTTAATTTTTCTTGTTCTTCCTGAGTGTATCGTCAAAATATGGTGACCCTCGAGAGTGCAGAGATTGAATTACCTTATAATTTCTGACACATATTCCTTTAACCTATACTGCTCAACACAGAGCACTCTCCCCTCTTCCTCGCCCAGCGTGGGTACGCAATGGCGGATAAACCATGTGACTCAAGTGACCAATCAAAATTGTGTTCGCCATTGGCGAATCTTTGATTATAGGTCTTTACATGTTACATCGTCCGTCCCTTTTCAACGTTTACGTTTGTCCTTTTCTACGTATGCCTCCCACTCCTAAACCGAGCAGGCCTGGTGCATCCCGACGCGCGCGGGGAGAATTGACAGAGGTGGATATATTCTGTCTTTTTTCGTGTGGGAACAGGTTCGTAACTATACAATCTGAGGCCCGATTGTCAAACTCGTACGAAAAAAAATTGCTTACAAAGATAATACTGTGTATTCATTAAGTGGTACATAATTTAGAATCTAAAAGATGCATGCCAATCAAGGAATGCACAGTATTACTTTCGTATGTAAAAATTTTTTGTACTAATTGTAATAGCCCGAGGCCCAAGTAGGCACGAAGTAAATAGGCTCGTACCTGTCGTACCGCACGTATGTGCGCTTCTTTCCTTCTAGAAAACGGAGTGGTGGGGACGTCTAACACGAAAAGAGACAGAATATATGAAAATATATTCATGTCTCTGTCGATTCTCTCCGCGCGGACTCCGACTTATAGCAATGGCCCCTCTATTAATACAAGCTCTATGTATTATAGGGACTCTACCGTAACCTGTCTGCTTGCCGTAACCGGTTGAATCAAGTACGTGATTGGTCGAAACTTTACTGTTATGGTTATGTCAATTCATGTGTGAGGGCCTTTAGGGCCTTCACACATGAATCAAGAGACACGGTAGTGGCTCGCGCCAAGTGAAAGCGCAGCGCGAACCCGACCGTGCTCTTTTACGCGAGTACGCGACTTGCGAGCACCCGAGATTATCGGATCTCAGAAACGGCTAAACCGATCGAGTTCTAACTAGGCTCAATCGAAAGCTTGGGGTCGATTTATATTAGAAAACTATTTTTATTTTTCTTCTACATGTCCTATGAATGGAGATATTGTAAGACCTAGATTTAAGCAACCATGAACAGCGACCCTAAAATAAGGTTGGTAGCACTAGAGTGGCGTGCGAGTCGCATAAGAGACGGTGTGCAACACTGAAGTAGGTGGCGTGAAAAGATACTTCCGGAGGCATGCTCGCTGCTCCGGAGCAACAGTCAGTCGGAGTCAGTGAGAGCGAGTTGTAGGTCGTGGCGGAGAGAACTCTTGTGATACCCGGTGAAATACTGTAACAAGTACAAATATATATATACTTACCTTTCTATAAAACTAGATCTCTGTGGTTATTAGTGAATTTCCCGGCCATTCCTGAAATAATAATTCCCGTCCAGTAGAATCTAGTAAACTCGAAGAACAGCCTTACATCTCAGAAGTGGGATAGTGCTCCAGTCAAACTCATCTCGCGTCCCGACGAAAGGTGCTCCGGCCGAACTCTCGCCTCGAATCTCGGTGGAGTAGTGCTCCAATTACGCTCGCCTCGAATCTCGGTGGAGTAGTGCTCCAATTACGCTTGCCTTGAATCTCGGTGGAGTAGAGCTCCAATTAAGCTCGCCTCGTGTCTCGGTGCAGTGCTCCGGTTTAGCTCTCGTCTCGAATCTCGGTTGGAGGGTGCTGTGCACTCGTCTCGTGTCTCGACCGGAAAGCACTCCGATCTACCTCGCCACGTGCTCCGACGAACGACTCCCCGTTACTCGTCTCGACTCTCGATAGTGTTCTCGCGTTAATCCGCGTGTAAAATTGGCTCGTCCTCGGGTAAGGAAATCTCGCGAATTAGTCGCGTCGCGAACAAAAGTACATTTTTACTCGAATCCGTGCGTCCCGTCGGCGCCGGAAATTCGTTCTCGCGTCAGTGTCTCGTGCCTCGAACCGCGTATTCTAATTAGCGCTCCGGCGTAATTAGCAGTGGAAGAAGCTGACTTCAGATGGATCGTGCGAAGTTGACCAAGCTGGCCACGGAAGCCTTGAAGAAGGAGGCAGTGCGCGCTGGCCTGGCTGACCAGATTAAGGTGCCGGTCGACCGCAATGAGCTGATCGACATGATTCTCGCACGAAGAGACTAGGATAATCTAATCGATTACGTCGAGGGATCGGTGAACTCGCCACTGGATGCGGCGGAAAACGATAGCGTAGCAGCAAGTGCATCCCAGCCAGTGGAATCTTTGCCTCTCCCGCAGGACGTTAAACAGTTGTTGGCCGCGGTGACGGCCGATCTTCTCGGAAAGCAGGCCGAAATGGAACGTCGCCAGCAACAGTTCATGGAGCGACAGCAGCAGCAAATTGACAGACTCACGCAGCTCTTGGCAGGTCAACGCTACGTGCTGCCTAGCCTGGGCGAACCAGAGATGGTATCTGGGGTGAGTGTCAATTTCCCGGCCTCGGTGGTGCAATCTCCGGCGAACCCCCAGGGGACGCCAGGAACCTCGGTAGCGACGACAGCAACCGTCAAGGTCTCGACGCTCGTGCCACAGATACCCGAATTTGGCGGCACGGAGCAAGAAAATGTTCGGGTCTGGATTCGGCGGGTGAACAGCGTCGCCAGGATTCACGCGGCCACGGACGGCGTGACGCTGTTAGCGGCCTCCAGTCGGTTCACCCGAATAGCCAGGAAGTGGTACGATAGGCAGGAGGGAGCGGCCCTGGAATCATGGACAACGCTCCAGCAGAAGCTGCTCAAGGCCTTCGATTCTAAGCTATCCATGTATAGCGCCATGCAGCAGATTGAATCTCGAACCTGGAAACCTGCCAAGGAAACATTCATGGATTACGCCATGGATAAAATGGATATGATGAGTAATCTCGATCTATCTGCACAAGACTCGATCAGCCTAATAGCGGGCGGAATCACGCTAAACTCGCTACGATATACGGCTCTGCTTTGACGGCGGAGACCGTCGAGGATTTTCTCGAGAGGATGAGGCCCCTTACGAAAAGCGTTCACGAAATCGACAAGAAGCCAGCGTATAAGGGAAGTCCGCGAACAAGGGATCCCGACGCCTGTAGAAATTGCAGGAGAAAAGAACACAAACACACAGAATGTCGCGGAGATGCAATATGCTTTTATTGCAAAGCTAAGGGACATTGACAATATGATTGCCCCGTCAAAAGGAGGAAAGGAGATGCGGTTCCGGCTCGAAACACCCAAAATCGATCGGCGGTGGCGATACGGACAACGGAGACATCGGCAGCGGTTTCGGACGATTCCCCAGCGGCCGATGCAGTAGCGGCGGTTCACGAGACGCCGAGCAATCCAGGGAACCTTCTGGAAATTTCCGGCCCGTTCGTAGCTATCCGAAAAATAAGAAACAATAGCTGTAAGTTAGCGGCGTTGGTGGACACCGGAAGTCCAGTTTCATTTGTGAATCAACAGGTCTATAAGTTATATATTAATTCAAATGTAAGTGATCTAGCCCCGGTGGATAGCCCCACGTTAACGAATTTGAGCGGGAAACCGTTAGATTTACTCGGAATAATGAAAACAAATATAACTTTGGACTTGTTGCCGAGCAAACAGTTTAATGTTGATCTTTATGTTATTCGCGATAAGTTGTTTAGCGGCGACATGATCTTGGGACGTGATTTTCTTCATAAGGAGGATCTCACCTTGGTTTATCGACCGCTTGTCCTCGAACAGGAGGAGAAAGTTAGTTTGTTTGCTTCTCTCCCGTTATGTGTAGATAAAAGCACGGAACAGTCCCGCGTACCTGAAACAATAGATGAAATGGTTATTGAATTTAACTTGAGATAAAAACACGCTGAAAGGACGTGATTTGCGAAGCATTGTCCCGTGATATACAGATCGTACCTGATGACTATACCGTAAGAATAAATGTACGCGACCCCTCGATATTCGCGTTTGCCCTGCGACGTTTCGCTTACAGTGAAAAAAGTTAGAATTAAGAAAGATAACGGATGACCTGCTGGAAAGGGGAATTATCCAGCCAAGTATCTCTCCGTATTGTTCACGGGTAGTTCCTGTTAAGAAAAGAAACGGAAAATTAAGATTATGCGTAGATCTAAGACCGCTTAATAGTCGTATAGATAAACAAAAATATCCGTTCCCGATTATTGAAGATTATTTAACAAGGCTAAGTAACAAAAAGGTCTTTACCTTACTTGATTTGAAGGACAGTTTCCATCAGGTTAAAGTATGCCCAGAGCATACAAAGTATTTTGCGTTCGCGACCCCGGATGGTCAATTCGAGTACACGCGTTTGCCTTTCGGATTTTGTGAATCGCCTGCAGAATTTCAGAAAAGGCTGATACATATATTAAACGATTTCGTTCGAGCTGACAAAATTATGATATACATCGATGATGTATTAATACCGTCGGAATCGATCGAACAAAACTTGGAGACCCTCGCGGAGATTCTCGTTAGACTAAGACAACACAAGTTTGAATTGAATTTCGCTAAGTGTCAATTCCTTCGTAAAAAAATAGAATTTCTCGATTATATTGTTTCAGACGAAGGTATAACTTTAAGTTCAAGGCACACGGAAGCGATACGCGAATACAAAATCCCGAAAACAGTACACGAAGTACAACGTTTTCTCAGTTTAACAAATTACTTTCGTAAGTTCATCAAAGATTATGCCATTAAGGCAAGACCGTTGCAATCGTTGTAACGGACCGTATTTCCCACGCGGGCTTAGTCTGCTAGGATCGGGTATGAGAAGGTCCCTGAGACAATAGACGCAGTTTTCCTCCGGAATAAAGAGTAGATATATATTTAAATACTTCGTAATTATGTACAGGCTATTTACAATCGTTGAGGTGTCGGTGTGTATGACGAGTCGTGTGACGGAAGGTGCTATTTACAAGTGTGGTGTGTGTGTGTGCGTGTGTGCGTGTGTATGTAAGTTCTCGCGTCGCGGGCAAAACAGCTGTTTTGCTGTCGCGTGCGTAGTTCGCTTGGTGATGATCGCGGTGCGCGGTGACGGGCCGGCGGGCAATGCCCTGGCGCGCGAAACGGCGCTTCGTGGCGCGGTGAGGCGAGCGGTACGGCGGGCGGTAACTGCCGATGCCTCGAGACCGGTGGTGCGCGGTGTGCGGCGTGAAGCGCGGGGTGTTTACGCCGCGCGATGATTTCTCTGAGATTTTGAGGAAACGCCGGTCGATCTCGAGATTTCTCGAGGGAGGCGGAGAACTCTCCACCCCCGTTGTGTTCGAGCCGGGTGATCGGGCGACTAAGGAAAGTCCGTAGCCGAGAACTCTCGGCGAAGGCGGAGTACGCTCTACCCTCTGCTACGGAGACGACTAGGATCTGGAGTGCGAGCGGTACCGAGAGCTCTCGGTTAAGGCGGAGAACACTCTACCCTATTTGCCGGTCGCAGGAAGCTTCTCAGGATCGTACTCTGGTCGGGATCGGAATCCAGTGTACGGTCGGAGCGAGAAGTGTCGCAGCCTCCACCGGAGCGGCTTTTTATACCCGTTCGGGTGGAGGATCGGGGATCCTCGCGGATCTTCGGGTTTCCCCGCACTTGCTCCCCCCCCCCCCCGTGGAGGTTGGGAGCGTGCGGGGAAATACGCGGAGCGGAGACGATGCCTCATCTCGACGCTTTTAATGCGGACGATTAGGACGGGCCGGTGCCCGTTTGTGCGGTCCGGCGGATGTTCGGCCGGACCGCGCGCGGTCGGTGATGCCGGCGGACGGGAGGTTCGTTACATCGTTATTAAAGAAGTAAAATAGATCACGCATGCCTGGAATCGTTTAATTGCCTTAAGGAGGCACTGGTCTCGGCCCCGGTACTGCAATTGTACGATCCAGCGGCGGAAACCGAGCTCCATACAGACGCTAGTAGTCTTGATTTGGGAGCTATACTATTACAAAGACGGCTAGATAAAAAATGGGCTCCAGTCGCGTTCTTCAGTCGTTCGACGAATCAAGCTGAGATGAAATATCACAGTTTTGAGCTCGAAATGTTAGCAATCGTGCGCGCGGTGGATCGGTTCCATCTCTATCTGTACGGCATAAAATTTACTGCGGTTACAGATTGTAACGCGATTGTTCACGCAATAAATAAAGCAAATATTAATCCTCGGATAGCCCGATGGACACTGACCTTACGAAGTTATGATTTTAAAGTGGTCCATCGACCCGGTAAACTGATATCCCACGTTGACGCGCTGAGCCGTTGCGTTGCGATAATCGACGAATTGCCTCTCGAATCAGTCTTAGTTTATAGGCTGTGACGTGACGCGTCGGGTCGCGTTCGTCACAAGGGCGTAAGCCCGACCGAGGGGGTCGAGTTGGGGCTTTTCCTCGCCGAGCCGAGGGGGACGCGACTTTGTTTTACGTTTGTTTCTTTCTTTTTTTAGTTTCCGCGTTACCGGGTCAGATTGTTTAGGGTATTTAGGACTAAGGCGCCGAGTGAAGGCTTAATCTTATTGTACCACGAACGAAGGAGGAGCAGCCATCGGGGGAAAAAGTATCGCGAGCAGTCGACAGTAGGAGAGGTGCCCCGCGCAGAGTTTCCCCGCCGAGCCGTGCACCGAGCCCGGCTGATTATTACCGCCCTGAGCCGCCTGGATACCGCCGCCCTGAGGATACCGTGGCAAAAATGATACCGCATAGCAACCGGAAGGATTCTTGAGAGGAAACACGCCGAGGGCACGCCACCGGGCTGCGGACCGGGGGAGTTACCGTCAAATTGTAAACGGCCCGCCACGCAGATCGGTTCGGCCACGGCATGGCCAGCCGGGCCAACCGAAAATGGCAGAGCCATAGCACTCTCCCCGGCGGACGTCGTCACGCACGGACCACGAGACAAGTGGATAGGCGATGCGGCGCAGCATGGGATCGAGGCGTGCGGATCGACCGAAAATCGAAGCACGCGCATGCGCGGCGGCTCGAGCCGGCCGTCGTGGGACCGGGGCTCCTCACTGTTCGGCAAGCCGTGACTGCGTGTAGGCAGAGGACGAGCCCCAGATACCGCGACAGTTACCGAAGGATTCAGAGACCAGGACTCCGTTCAATATTGTAAGGCCAGCACTCGGCAGCCATCGATACGTAAGGTTCGGAAAAGGCGGTCAACCCTCGTGCGGGGCCGGATACCGGATACCGTTTCCTCGGAGGACACCGGTCATCCGAATCCGATATTATTAGTGATATTAGTGTGTAAAGTAACTCAAAGAAAGAGTAGAGTTTTGTGGCCGCACGAGGGCTCGGACCGACCGGCCCCGAATAATTGATACCGCGAGTACGTCCCTCTCGGACTACGCCGGAGCCGACAGTCATAGGATTAGAATCATAGTTACCGCGAATCGGTTCCGCAACCATTTATTTTGTCTTTGTTTGAGCGGAGAGCCTCGTCGGCCTCCCGCCGCGTATTATCAATTTTGTCTTTTCCACATGTTTGTGTCCAAAGTTCGTTTCCGTCTCTATCACAGTAAAATCCATGAAGTAATCGTGTGCAGACGCATTGAGTAAGCTCCTTGCAGCATTGTTACCGTTTTCAATCAGTAAAGAAATATAAAATATTCTTTTATTGTTTAATAAGTGAGTATCGAATCTTTATACGACCTGCCTCGATCCGACATCTCCACGCCTTCCGTCTCAAAAAGAACCACGCCACTCTATCGTCTCGCGAGAAAGAGCTACCGGCACTTGTAGCGCTTTCCAGTTGGTTATCGTATTATAGTTGATTATTGTGTGGCGCGAGAAGTCGCGCCTGGCGCCCAGCAATTTAGCGTATTGGGAAGTTACCGTTCTTGCAAGCTACCGCTATCGTATCGAGAGCAATCTCGCCCGATATTTGGGGGATACCGTCTATGAGTTACCGTTCTCGCTTCGAGAGCAAGTCTCGAGCGAGTGGGAGATACCGTATGCAAGCTGCTGATACCATATCGAGAGCATTCTCGAGAAATATTGAGACTACCGTTCTAATAAACTATCGCATCTAACTGTAAGAGCGTTACTCGTTACCGCGTATACTGAGATTCCCGTTTAATTGAGCGTAGCCCCCTCGGACCTGGCGTTCCCGAGGGCAAGCGACGTTGCAAGGCAACTCGCCGACCCTAAAATTAAAGAAATAGGTAAATTATTAGAAGAATCACCTATGGAAAAATTCGCGCTAGTAGACGGATTAATTTATAGAATAGTTGAGAATGAGCTGCGGTTTTATGTACCTGATGCAATGACTGTTAGCGTCATGCGGGCGCACCATGATGAGATGGCTCATTGTGGGTTTGAGAAAACGCTTCGAGGTATACAGAGGACATATTGGTTCCCAGCTATGAACAAGAAAATATATAGATAACTGTATCACATGTATAGTAGCAAATAGTTCGACGAATAGGCTCGAAAAGACTGTGCATGTACCCACAGATCCCGGTGCGATAATGAATCAATTACATGTAGACCACTTCGGTCCGTTGCAGACCACGGTCGATGGGTACAAGCACATTCTTGTGGTTGTAGAAGCCGTCACACGGTTTACATGGTTATTTCCTGTGAAATCAACCAGCTCGAGAGAGACAATCAATAATCTTGACACAATCTTTAGCACTTTCGGTAAACCACTTGAAGTTATCTCGGATAGAGGTACTGCCTTTTGATCAGATGAATTCGCTCTGCGCATGAAAGAGTTGAGCATAAATCACAGGAAAGTAGCTGTAGCTTCCCCGTGGGCTAATGGGATGGTCGAGCGCGTTAACCGATTCTTAAAAACTTCGCTGTCAAAATTGATTGTGTCTCCCGATGACTGGAAAAGACAATTAGCTCAGGTACAATATGTGATAAACAATACGTACCACTCGGTGATTAGGGCGACGCCCGCCCAAGTAATGCTTGGTTTCGATCAGCGGAATCATGCGGATGCGTACCTGTCTCGACTTACAAGAGCGTTGACGGATAGCGACGCGGAACTAAGTGATAAGCGCACTCATAAGCGACAGATTGCGGCAGAGGCGACTGCTTCACTGCAACTCTACAATAAGAAATACGCCGATAAGAAATCCCGTAAACCTAGTATATATAAGGAAGGCGATTTTGTGGTAATTAGAAATACGCGCGTTAAAACAGGGCAAAGTGCAAAACTGAAACCTAATTACAAAGGACCGTATATAATTGGCAAAGAACTTGGTTTCAATCGTTACGTGATTAAAGACGTACCTGGATTTAACCATACCACAAAACCGCTGAACACGATCTTGTCGTCAGACAAGCTTAAAAAATGGAATAAGTTAAGCACTGATTAATTATTGTATAAGTTGTCACGACTTTTCCTGACCGGAAAAGCCGCGGGCAAAAAGCAGCAAAACCGATAGGGTAACCGATACCCCCGATGCCGTGCTTGTCGCGCTCGAATCTCGGCCACACGCTATCGCGAGAAAGTGCTGGGCGCCAGACGCGCTCGACGACGCGTCAATTCGCGAAAATCGTTACGCCAAGGTGTCCTTGATCCTCGCGCGACAATCTCGACCAGCTCTGCCTAACGGTAGAGGGGCGGGGTAGATCGTAAGGGAGCAGGCGGCGGCGGAAACACGAAATGGTGGACGACACACCAAAAAACTAGACTCCGAGCTTAACAAATAACGAACTTTATTAGAAATAAATGTCAGATAGAAACAATAATCTCACGGGACGCGGCATGCGGCACTCCGACAATGCGGCGCCACGGCGCGAATTAGACCAAAAAGAAACGCGAACGATACGCGGGAAGCTCCCGCGGTAGGCACGCGGCCGACAAGGACGGGCGGCGGAATCTTCCGCGCACAATGAATTTCGGGCGTTCGAACGTGCCGACACTCCCGGCAACTATAGAACACGACCGCGTGGCTCACGAGGGTCACAAAGCAATCGCCGGCCGCGGCCGCACTTTACCCCGTCGTGAAACCGGAAGTCCCGTCCACCCGCTACTCGCGACACGATACTCGCTCGCGCGAGGGCTTTGCGGCGCACACGGTCGAGGGGAATCTCCGACGGAACCCGAGCGTCGCTACACTCTTCTTCCCCGTGGCTCGGAGCGTTGACGTCCCGCCCGCTTGCATCCGCCAATTCCCCAATTAACCACGCGAACGTATGACCGCCCCGCGGCCCACGCGAATCACGCACCAACACGAAAACGGATGCAGAACGGACGCGGGGACGCCCCGCTAGCCAGCAACCGCTCACACGAAACTATTCTGGCGGGCCACCTCACCGATAAAGTCTAGGCGATGTCCTCCCCCGTCTCCAGGCTCGTTCCGTCGCCCTCGCTGAGGCCTCGCACACGCCACACCGATAATTCCACCTTTCGGGGCACAGCACGCGACCTTACGCCTAGAACGCTCGCACGCAAAAGTGGGGTGGATCGCGGTCGATCCCGGATCGACGCCGTGACCCCCCGTTCGGTCATGCGCATTGTTTCCGCGCCGCGACCCAATTGCTGCAAGGCACGCAGTCCTGCGTACGGAGGGACGTGCGCGCCGTAATCCTTCCGGGGGCCTCGCAGGCCCCCGCGAAATTTTCTTTCTCCCGCTGGGCCACTTCCCGAGCCGGGGCAGCGCACGCGGAGACCTCCGTTCCTCGCGAGAGGACTTGACGCCTCCCTTGACGCGTTTGGTCCCATCCGGGCTCCTCCACAGCCCTCCGGGACGTTCCGCCGTGGTGTTGGCGGGCACCGCCGCTTCAGGCTCCGGCCGTGGCTTTCCCAGGGCCACGCCGAGTTCCCGTGCGGGCCGCGTGCTCGTCTCTCCCGGGCACCGGTGGCGTCCTTCCTCCTTCCCCGCATCGCCGTCGCTCATTCTCCTCCTCTCTCGCTCTCTCGCCGAATTCCATCGAGAGGCGGTCGCCGCGCAAAGAAATCAAAAATATGTAACATTAATAATACGCTCGCTAGGCCCGTCGCGGTTCCCCATGGAGATCCCCTCTCGCCTCTCGCCTATTTTCCCCGTACGGCGCGAATTCGCAGCCTGTGACGGGGGAGGAACGCTGCTACCCGTGGCAGCTGAGCTACCACGTCACAAAGTACTATTAGTAGAATAGAATTAGCATAAGGAAATGTATGTATACCTGTATATTTGGCGCGCAGCTTCGAGACGCAGCTGATTTCCAGAATCGCCGAGCTGTAAGACCTAGATTTAAGCAACCATGAATAGCGACCCTAAAATAAGGTTGGTAGCACTAGAGTGGCGTGCGAGTCGCATAAGAGACGGTGTGCAACACTGAAGTAGGTGGCGTGAAAAGATACTTCCGGAGGCATGCTCGCTACTCCGGAGCAACAGTCAGTCGGAGTCAGTGAGAGCGAGTCGTAGGTCGTGGCGGAGAGAACTCTTGTGATACCCGGTGAAATACTGTAACAAGTACAAATATATATATACTTACCTTTCTATAAAACTAGATCTCTGTGGTTATTAGTAAATTTCCCGGCCATTCCTGAAATAATAATTCCCGTCCAGTAGAATCTAGTAAACTCGAAGAACAGCCTTACAATATCGTGACGCAAAGTCCGAAAAGCCAAAATTTCATTTAAGATACGTCGTCGTCATCATTATTATCGTCAACCTTGTAGGTATCTCTGCGGGTAGTGCGGGTGCCGAAATGAGGGACGAAATTCCATCTTTCCTATCTGTCACCATGTGGCGTTCGCATCGTCACTATAGCACCGTATATGGCAAATGTATAAGTCACGTGGGTCGCCAGTCGCTCGCTCGCGCCATGTACCAGCTCACGCGAAGTGACATGTATATTGTGAGGTTATATTGACCATTTCTCTTAACTTTTTAACATCTCATCTATTTATTTAATCATCGACACCAATGTAAAATTAATTAATCAAAGAGTAACATAGTTCATTAAGATTTTACACTTGTGTCGATGAAATAGATTAGATGTTGTGTGATGTAAAAAAATTGTGTATTTTTATTGCTATTGTCAATTATAATTATTGACAGCAACGTTAAATTAATTAATCAGAGAGTAACAAAGCTCAGATTTTACACTGGTGTCGATGAGGTAAATGATAATGTTGTAAGAATAAGAACTTTCACCTCACCATCACAATGGTATTACTTTTGTACTTTTGTCACCAAGATATCAACATATATTACTAGTAAAGTAAAGAATTGATTAACAATTACAGCAACATTTAACCAATACACAATTCTTCTACATTATACATCTTATCTGTCATTGACATTAATGTAAAATCTGATACTGGTGTTGATTAATGAATCACATGGATTGCTCGGGCCACGAGTTAGCTCCTGTCAAGTGTGACATGTGTAGCAGAGGTTACAGCAACATTTATTTAATCAATACACAATTCTTCTGCATCATACATCTCATCTCTCACCGACACTAATGTAAAATCCAAAAGCTTTTTATTGTTGATTAATGAGTCACATGGATTGCTTCGGCTATGAGTCAGCTCGTGTCAAGTGACATGTGTAGTGGAGGTTAAATCATTTATTTCTCGTTCATTAAGATTTTACACTTGTGTCAATAAAATAGATGAGATGTTTAAAATTGTGTAAACATAATTTTTTTGTGCTCTAATTGATAATCGTATTGATGGTAGACCGTCGTCGTTGAAGAACAGCTTCCTGCATCTTCGACGACGACGTTCTACCATCGACACGATTATCAATTAAAGAACAAAGAAGTTATGTTTCAGAATTGCTGTCGGTACTGAAAATCTATAGTTGTGTATAGATGGAACGGAGGAAACTACTTGATGTTCATGGTAAGAGACTAAAATCTATAATTCTATTCTAAGTTTGACAACATTCAGGAGTAGCATAGGAGAAGCGTGCACTGCAGAACCACGATTATGACAACAGATGGGTGCGTTGATGGAGATGACAGGTCTGTACGAGTTACTATAAACTGACTTCGCTGTTTATTATTTATGTTGTAACTTTAACACGTGTTAGCTTTAATAATTAAATTAATTAATAAATGCAGCCAGAGTTAAATATTAAACAGCAAAGTCAGTTTACATTATTGTATAGATTTTAAATTATCTAAAGTTATCTGAAATTAATTTTCTTTTGATTCTTTCAGAGTTTATTTTTATCATTAATCAATCTTGCAGAAGTGGTTTTGCACAAGGAGCAAATATTCCCCATACAATTCACAAACATCTTTGGGAATAGATGTTGTATCATAGATAGCTCAGATCAAATTGGCATACGACGGATATTGAAGTATGTATTTGTGACTAATCCTGCGCTCACTGGACAAAAAGCAGTCATCCGAGGAATTTTAATAATAATTCTGATTCATTAAGATATTGCAATATCAATTTCAATAATAAGAGAGTGTGTTGAATCTGGATTTTGACTGATTTCCAGAAAAAATATAAATTGATATTGCAATATCTTTACTAAAAAATTACTGAAATTCCTCGGATGACTGCTTGTTGTCCTGCGAGGGCAGGATTGTCATGTGAAAGTAACAAACAAATATGTACTTTAATATCTGTTATATGCCAATCTGATCTGTTGTATGGGGAATATTTGCTACTTCTTGTCCAAAACCACCTCTGCAAGACTGATTAATGGTTTATATAAACTCTGAAAGAATCAATAAGATTAATTTCTAATAACTCTAGTTTAACTGAGATTATTAATTTAGGATTTACAATAATGTAAACTGACTTTGCTGTTTAACTTTGGCTGTTTAATTATTAAAGCCAACACGTGTTAAAGTTACAACATAATTTATGAAAAAGATAATCTTTAGATAATTAAATAAACAGCAAAGTCAGTTTATGGTAACTCGTACAGATTATACTGACCTGTCATCTCCATCAACGCACCCATCTCTTCTGTCATACTGGTGGTTCTGCGATACATGCTTCTCCCATGCTACTTCTGAATGTTGTCAAACTTAGAATAGAATTATAAATTTTATAACCTCTTACCATGAATATCAAGTAGGTTCCTCCGTTCCATACACAACTATAGATTTTCGGTATCCACAGAAATTCTGAAAATAACTTCTTTCTTTGAAGGTTTCAGTATTATTATAAACAAATTCAACCTAAGTGGTACATATCTTTGGATGGAAAAAATCAAATTTATTTATATATTAAATAAATTCAAGTTAATACTTTTGAAATCAAATTTGAACCTAAGTGGTTTACAAAAACACAACAAAATGCGTGATATCCAAAACAAAATTCCCTTTTTAAAAAAGGTAAAAAAAGGTGCCAAGTGTGTGGTTTTTCTTTGATCAAATTCAACCTAAGTGGTACATACTTTTGGATAGAAAAAATCAAATTTATTTATATATCAAATAAATTCAAGTTAATACTTTTGAAATCAAATTCGAACCTAAATGGTTTACAAAAACACCACAAAATGCGTGATATCCAAAACAAAATTACCTTTTTAAAAAAGGTAAAAAAAGGCGCCAAGTGTGTGGTTTTTCTTTGATCAAATTCAACCTAAGTGGTACATACCTTTGGATGGAAAAAATCAAATTTATTTATATATCAAATAAATTCAAGTTAATACTTTTGAAATCAAATTCAAACCTAAGTGGTTTACAAAAACACAACAAAATGCGTGATATCCAAAACAAAATTACCTTTTTAAAAAGGATAAATTCAAGCTAATATTTTTGGTCAAATTCAACCTAAGTGATAATTTCTTTTAAGGAAAAAAAACCAAATTCAAGATAAAACTTTTCTGATTCAACCTAAGTGGTACATATCTTTGGATAGAAAAAATCAAATTTTACATATTTTATCAAATTCAATTTAATTCAACCCAAGTAATATATGCTGTGTGGGCTTCTTTAAGGAAAAAAACTACATAATCTAAGATAATACTTTTGTCAACCTAAGTGATATATATATTTTTTTTAAAGAAAAATTATTTAACCAAGGTAAGACTAGTTATACTTAGACACAAATTAATTTCTTTACAAAAATAATGATATCTCTAAATTTTTTGCGCCAATTATATACTGAGGAAAAAAAAATTTTTTTGATCAAATTCAACCTAAGTGATATTTTCTTTTAAGGAAAAAAAATTCACAAATACAAGGTAAATTTTTTTCAAATTTAATCTAAGTGGTACATACCTTTTTGGATGGAAAAAATCAAATTTATTTATATATCAAATAAATTTAAGCTAATACTTTTGACCAAATTCAACCTAAATGATATTTTCTTTTAAGGACAAAAAATCACACATTTAAGATAAAACTTTTCGTGTGTGTGTGTGTGTGTGTGTGTGTATGTTTAGTATATAACTTAGTTTATAAGGAAGCGATTTACTTTTAAGAAGCAATTAATATTTGTCTCTTAAGCGTACGTTCAAATTCCCCCCCCCCCTCTCACTCTCTCTCTCTCTCTCTCTCTCTCTCTCTCTCTCTCATGCGTGCGTATATGTATTATTTTAGTACGTAAGTTAGATTGTAAGAAAATGATTTTGTATTAAAGCAAATTATTCGGTTTAGCAGCGCCAAGTTTTTGTAGTAAAATATTTATTTGTATTAAAGTATTTATTTGTAATATCTATAATTTATTTGTATTAAAACTTATTTGCCAGCTCAATATTATCTCCTTTATTTCTTGCCAATATGGTTCTTGACAATTGTTTTTTGCATTTATTATATCTTTTATTTTTTTGTCGATATGCTTCCTGACAATTTAATCAACCTAAGTGATATATACCTTCGAATCAAATTCAACCTAATTCAACCCAAGTAATATATACTATGTGGGCTTACACTGGGGGAAAAGGATACTAGATTCAAATAAATATTTATTTGAATGGTACTAATTACAAATTTTATTAAAAATAAATATTTATTTCAAAAAATAGTACTTTTTATAATTAAAAAAATGTTATTTGTTTGAAATAAATATTCATTATATATTTATTTTTAATAAAATGTGTGATTAGTACCATTCAAATAAATATTTATTTGAATCCAGTATTATTCTTTTCCCTCATTATGTTAAATCAGAAAAGTTTTATCTTAAATGTGTGATTTTTTGTCCTTAAAAGAAAATATCACTTAGGTTGAATTTGGTCAAAAGTATTAGCTTAAATTTATTTGATATATAAATAAATTTGATTTTTTCCATCCAAAAAGGTATGTACCACTTAGATTAAATTTGGAGGGGGAATAATGGCGTCGGTGAGAACGGGTGTGAATTTGGAAGCTCCAAAGTAAGGAGCAGTGAAGTGATAATGGAGGTGAGAGGGAGAGTAGGAAAGTGAAAATTCGGGTAGAAGAGGACGAGTGGTGGTCGGGCGATTGGAGGGAAGCAGGAGGACGGCGGAAAAGAAAAGATATGAAAAGATATCGTGGTGGAGTTTGGGAGATGAGAGGAAAGAATGTGGAGTGAAGTAGCCGTGGAGAAGAAGAGGACAGTGAGAGGGCGCTGAGAAGAAAGGAAAAGCCGGTTGGCAGGAGATGAAGACGGGAACGAGGAAGATGACGAGGAGAGGAGAGATGGCGCGGATGGAGAAGATGGTGGAAAACAGGTTGGCAGGAGTGAGGCGGCAGACGGTAGCGAG
The DNA here is from genome assembly GCF_013373865.1 of Monomorium pharaonis. NCBI lineage: Eukaryota > Metazoa > Arthropoda > Insecta > Hymenoptera > Formicidae > Monomorium > Monomorium pharaonis. Next base: position 28,397,362 of record NC_050467.1, on the reverse strand, counting down.
CTTTGGGAACGCAGATTCTCACAGCACGTGGTCCGTCGAAGGAAAAGATAGCCGACGTAGAAACAGTAATAGCAGAGTGAGAGAAAGCAAATGAGGTGAAAATAGAGACAGAGATGAAATGTAATAATGAGGAGAAGAGAATGGGATAATGAAGGAGACGGAAAAGGACAGAGTGAGGGAAAAAAGTGCGGTCGAGAGGAGGATAGAAGAGATTGGAAGAGAAGTAAGAAAACAGAGTGAAAATGCCAAAAGGGTTAAAAGAGGTTAGGAAAAGATTTAGAAGTCTGGAGGCGAGACTGGAGAGGTGGCAGACGGGAGAAGAGGACTTGGATCCAGACGAGGAAGAAAAGAGGGGAAGAAAGGTATGGAGAAGCGGCCAGGGAGAAAGAAGAGGAAGCAGAGGGGAAGAAAAGACGGTCGGATGGAGACAAGCGGAAAAGAGGCGGAAAGGGAACAAGGAGCAAAGAAAGTCGGTGTAGAGAGGGAGCGGAGTGGAGGGACGATGGAGACTGGTGGGGGGAAGGAAGCAGAGACAAGGAGGACAGGAAGAGACGGCAAGGAGGAGGGAGGAAGTGACAGGTAGGAGTTAAAAAGGAGGTGAGAACAGGAACAGAAACTGGAGAGAGGAGAGACAGAGGGTAGAGGAGGAGGCAGAGGATGACGGAGCCAGAAGAATTGGAGTTCGGGAGAGGACAGTTAGATGGAATGAGAGGGGAGCAGAGAGGAATTAACTTGGATGCGGCAGTGAAGGCATTTGGAGAAGGGAGCGAGAGGGGATAAAGAAGGATAAGGAAGGGGAGAGAGGGAGAAAGAGGTATAGAAGGGCCGTGGAGGGGAGGAGGGGTATACGTCTGTAAGGCTGCTCAAGGGCCAGGTTGGTAGGAGGAGATTAGACATGTAATATATTATAATGAGATATTGATAGGGAAGAAGTTGGGGGACAGATGGACTTCCGTTTCGTTTACAATTGTGTTTGTCTTGTTATTGTATATTTTGTTCCTGTGTTGTATTATATATTTTATATATGTTATATCTTTATATGTATGGCTGATATGTAGAGTATGAATGTATGGATAAACGGCTTGCTAGTGAAAGAGAAAAACGGTCAAACAGATGGAAGAGAGAGGAGCCAAGGAGATCAGAGAAGGAGAAAGAGAGACAAGGAGAGGAGGTTAAGAAGAGCAGGAGAGTGAAAAGAGCAGAGAAGAGCGTAAAGAGTCGGGGGGGCTCAACAGCACGGAAAGTAGAGAGATGACAGAGAGACGGCAAGTTGGGAAGAATGAGAGGTGGAAGGAGAATAATGATTTAATTGATTGTCTTAGGAGGAGAGGCAGGAAAGAAGGAGAGACGGCGAGAAAGCATGAGGGGAAAGAGACGAAGAGGCGGGGAGAGCAGAGGGAGACAGGAGAAAGAGGAAAGGAGGAGAGGCCCCTTGATGAAAAACGGAAAGAGGAAATCAAGGAGGAGAAGTAGAAGGAAGAGAGCAGAGATGAAGAGAGATGAATGGAAGAAGGACAATGAAGAAGGGGCAAAAGAGAGGAGAGAGTGGGATTAGGGGGTGGGGAAAAGGGGATAAGGGCGTGCGAGGGGGGGAGGGTGTTAGAATGTAAGGGTCGCAAATGGCCAGGTCGGTTCGGGAGTAGAGAGGATACAACTGTGAACGGTTCGGGAACGCTCCGTGGAAAAAGCGCCTTGTAACCCCATATTGGGACACAATAAAGTCTATCTATCTATCCACTTAGATTAAATTTGAAAAAAATTTACCTTGTATTTGTGAATTTTTTTTCCTTAAAAGAAAATATCACTTAGGTTGAATTTGATCAAAAAAATTTTTTTTCCTCAGTATATAATTGGCGCAAAAAATTTAGAGATATCATTATTTTTGTAAAGAAATTAATTTGTGTCTAAGTATAACTAGTCTTACCTTGGTTAAATAATTTTTCTTTAAAAAAAATATATATATCACTTAGGTTGACAAAAGTATTATCTTAGATTATGTAGTTTTTTTCCTTAAAGAAGCCCACACAGCATATATTACTTGGGTTGAATTAAATTGAATTTGATAAAATATGTAAAATTTGATTTTTTTATCCAAAGACATGTACCACTTAGGTTGAATCAGAAAAGTTTTATCTTGAATTTGTTTTTTTTTCCTTAAAAGAAATTATCACTTAGGTTGAATTTGACCAAAATATTAGCTTGAATTTATTTTTTTTAAAAAGGTAATTTTGTTTTGGATATCACGCATTTTGTTGTGTTTTTGTAAACCACTTAGGTTTGAATTTGATTTCAAAAGTATTAACTTGAATTTATTTGATATATAAATAAATTTGATTTTTTCCATCCAAAGGTATGTACCACTTAGGTTGAATTTGATCAAAGAAAAACCACACACTTGGCGCCTTTTTTTACCTTTTTTAAAAAGGTAATTTTGTTTTGGATTGACATAACCATAACATAATTCAAATAACATACATTCATTGTCAAGAAATATTTTTTAAAGATTATATAATTATTTTCATAAATCATTTAGAAATGATACAGAAATTATTATCAACAATATATAGAATATATTTTTAAAATGTACTAAAAAATATTTATGGTATATGAACTTGAAAAATTTTTTATATTCTTTGATAATAATGGTATAAATATTTATTTTAAATATTTTCATAAATGTTTATCATAATTTTTTTTATACCTGACAAATTCGGACATAAAAATATGTACAAAATATTTATCGTAAATATTTTTCCTTCTTATAAATATTTTATAAATATCTTATAAATATTTTGTGATATCTAGGATATGACCATTGAACTAATCAGTTTCCAGCATAAAGTCGCCATATTGATATACATAAGATGCTTATTGGCTTAGAGTTCTTATGCTATGCTTATGCAGGTTATGTCATTTTGTGTGTGAGAGCCCTAATTGGCCGCATTTCTACCCCAGTGAACACAGTAATATAGTAGCAGTGTAACAGCAATGTAACCGAATATAACAGGTTACGTTACTCTGAAATTACACGTAACTTACATGTAAGTTACAATTTCCGACTCAGCAATATAACATGTTATAATTACATGTTATCTAACCGTTACACAACAGTTACAAAGAAAAATAAAATAAAATAAAAATTTCATTTTTTAAAAAAATTATTTTTATCAACAGCACATACTACATTTAGAATAAATTTTTATTAATTAATTAAATTTAAATTATGTAATTTTTTATTTTATTCTTAGGTTATAATGGCTGCTAGGTTTGAACCCGGGACCTTAGGATGACGAATCTTGTACTCTACCTGCTACGCCAATTTGACTCATCGATATGGGTACTTGTTATTGTCTACATATACTTATATGTTATAAACTGACGCAACTATATTATTTTTTATAAAAGCAATTAAATTTTGCAAAACATTAAAAATAAATAGCATTAATTTATTTACTTATTAATTTCATTGTTAAATTTATCTTTTTCCATAACCTTAATAATTTGATGGAAATTGCGATCTATTTAGCACTAATCTTTGAAGCGTTCAAATGATTAATTAGATCAGTGCTCGGAATTAGTTGCACATTTCGCCTCGATTCCTGAGGCACCGCCTGCTATGCCCCCACTACCGCTGTAGGCTCGACGGCCGAGCCGCCAATCGCGCGCGTGGCCTTGTATCTCAGGAGCGTTTTACGATAGATATGCCTGGTCCATTCGCGTGATTAAAAAATTCTCTTGCGCTGTGCATAATTTTTTTATTTTTACAGACAATTAAAGTTATTAATAATATTTTTCCTCCTGGGTGATGTGGAAAGCTATTGACAAAATTGCAATTATTACATTGTGTTATATTATGCTCATTATATGTATATACAAATATGTTTACAAACGTAAAAATAATATTAATAACTTTAATTGTCTGTAAAAATAAAAAAATTATTCACAGCGCAAGAAAATTTTTAATCACGCGAATGGACCAGGCATATCTATCGTAGAACGCTCCTGAGACACAAGGCCACGCGCGCGTACGGCGGCTCGGCCGTCGAGCCTACAGCGGTAGTGGGGGCATAGCAGGCGGTGCCTCAGGAATCGAGGCGAAATGTGCAACTAATTCCGAGCACTGAATTAGATGGTTAACTATATAGATCGTAATTCTAAGAAAAATTGAATAGTATACATTTATTATTCTGTTTTTGTTCAGCACATGCCATGATGAATTTTGATTTTGTGCATTTTTTGTGCGCAGTAATTGTAGACAAACCGTTATTTTTGAAAACATTATCTTTATAATAATTTTTTTTATTATCAAATAGATCTATCATTCAGGATGTTATAATGTTGTCTGATTTCTGATTCAACTACGACGCATCGTTCCGTAATAACATTGATACGAACGTGTTATGTTACGATTATACAATTTTTGTTGAATAACTGTAACGCCAAAACGATGTATAACAGCTATATCACTTGCGTATAACAAATATTACGTAACAAGTTATTTCCATGTCATATAGCACCTACATATCACAAGAATAACAATGTTAAATCACTTGTAACTTCCATGTTATATTGCCGCTATAAAATGTGTTCACTGGGTACGCTTACTTTATTGTTCTAGACAAGACTGTTGTAAGCATTTTACGCCAAAGTCGTCACTCCTACGCCTTATTCTATGCTTACTTCATGTATTGTAGACGAGTGAGTCCCAAATTCGCGCAGATTAAAACGGACATCACTAATCAAATTCTATAAATTCATCTTAAAAGCCCCCGCACAGATTTTTGCATAACGCATAGTGCATGACGCATAAGAGAAGTAATCAATCAGAGTCGTCTATTTCCTTCTCCAAGATAGAAATAAAGATTTTTTATTGGTTAATTCTCTTATGTATTATGCATTTCGTGTTAGAGCCATCACATACGAACCTGACATAACCTGTGTAGCATAAGACCGTTTAACCAATCAGTTCCTAGCATAAAGTCGCCATATTGATATACATAAAATGCTTATTGGTCTAGAACTCTTATGCTATGCTTATGCAGCTTATGTCATTTGTGATAGCCCTTATGCAGAAGTTTGTGCGGGGGCCCTAAGGACCATTGCACAGACTTTTGCATAACGCGTAACATAAATGCATAAGAAATTCGATTGGTTGAATTTCTTATGCACTTTGCTTATGGACCAATCACTTTGCTTATATACATACGTTATGCGTTATACAAAAGTCTGTGCGGCGGCCCTAACTCTAATGGTATATCCACACAAACTTGCATAAGCGCACAAGCATATACATAAGGAATTCAATTGGTCTACTTTCTTAGGTAAGTGCTTGTAGACCAATCAATTTTCTTATGTATATGCTTATACGCTTATGCATAAAGAATTTGATTGGCCTACTTTCTTATGTAAGTGCTTGTAGACCAATCAATTTTCTTATGCATATGCTTATGCGCTTATGCAAGTTTGTGTGGATATATCATAACCAGAAATGGGTGGCAGCAAATACTTTTGTCTCCAAATTACACATTCAATTACATATTACTTTTATAATTTGTAATTGAAATCCATTTAATTATCCATTATTTTCAGCATTTGGAATTAAGTTCCATTTAATTACTCATTATTTTGAGCATTTGTAATGGATGTCCAAAGTAATTAAATTACACTATTGTAATGTAATTACATTTGTGTAATTTAATTACATTTGTTTAATTTAATTACATTTGTGTAATTTAATTACATTTGTGTAATTTATATATATTGTTTAATTTTAATTACTTATTTACAATTAAATTAAATATTCTCGAAGATTCAGATCAGTTTATTTCAAGAATTTTAAAGGTAAATTCAGACATTGCGCGATGGAGTAATAGAAATTTGGCTTTATCATTTGAATTATGTTCTGTCTGAATTTGCCATAAGGGAGGTATGGCTGTTTTCTATATGTAGTAGACTTCTTTCCGCGAATAAACAGTATATACTGCTGCTCCACAAAACATTTTCTTTAAAACATATCAGCATTATTGCAAGCCAAAGAGCAGAAACATAAATGTGATAATTACATTGTTTAAGTATTAGTGTCAAACATGAAGAATAAATTGAAGTTTTTATAAGATACAAAACTATTGTAGTAATTTTCAACCTTACAAAAGTATCTTATTATATTTCTCGAATATTTTTTCATAAAATATAGAATTAAGATGTTAATTCTTAATTGAAAATAAAAATATAATGTAAAATTGGAAGTTAAAATTTTTTAGTTGATTGAGAAAATACAGATTCTAATTTTTAACTAAAAATACAGATTAGAGAATTTTAATGCTTGAATTTTTTCAATTAAACGTTAATTAATGTTTTAATTTTTATTGGATATTTATATTACATTTTATACTTGTGTTGTATGCTGCAGAAGTTTCACAATTTTATTGCATTTAATAAAAACAAATTATTTTTTATTAAGCCAACGTATTTATTTCTTTATTTTTGTAGACAACATTTTTAACTCTTTTAATTTTAAATTTTAATTTTTAATTTTAACTAGACATTTTTGAAATACATAAACTTTAGCTTGTTAACTTCTTTCCAAACTTTTAAAAATGTATGTGTGTAAAAGAAAAAATTCTATAAAAAAACAATTATTAAAAAAGATACATTTTCACATAAACGACAATATTTCTTTGTTATTCCATACATGTAAATTTAATTTACAAATAAAATGTTAAATATATATTCTGGTTAATTAAATAAATTATTTTTACTTGAGAAAATTAATTTTATAAGCTATTAGGTTTAATTTGATATAGTTAAAGAAATATATTAACTTACCCAACAGTAATTTTGTGAAGTAACCGAAGTTTGTAAAATTATCGAAGAAACAAAGGTTTTTTAATCTTTAATTCTTATATAAATTAATAATAACTCATATAACAGCGAAGCGCGCGTTACTTAATTAAATAATTAATTATGTAATTTATTTAATTAACCATAAAATATATTTAACATTTTATTTGTAAATTAAATTTACATGTATGGAATAACAAAGAAATATTGTCGTTTATGTGAAAACGTATCTCTTTTAATAATTGTTTCTTTTATAATTTTTTCTTTTACATAAATAAATTTTTAAAAATTTAAAAAGAAGTTAACAAGTTAAAGTTTATGTGTTTCAAAAATGTCTAGTTAAAATTAAGAATTAAAATTTAAAATTAAAAATGTTAAAAATGTTGTCTACAAAAATTAAGAAACAAATACGTTGACTTGTTAAAAAATATTTTTTTTTATTAAATGCAATAAAATTGTGAAATTTGTTCTGCAACATACAACACAAGTATAAAATGTAATATAAATATCCAATAAAAATTAAAACATTAATTTAAATTAACATTTAATTGAAAAAATTCAAGCATTAAAATTCTCTAATCTGTATTTTTAGTTGAGAATTAAAATTTGTATTTTCTCAATTAACTAAAAAACTTTAACATTTTTTATTGTATTTTTATTGTATTTAATTGAGAATTTTTTATTGTATTTTTATTTTCAATTAAAAATTAACATCTTAATTCTATAGTTTATGAAAAAATATTTAAGTCTTTTACAGTCAATCTTTATTTTTCTTATTATACAATTAATTTTCTATTAAATTGTATATATTTATTTTTACAATTATGCGCCAATGTAATAGTCGTGAGAGCCGGCGGCGCTCGCGCGATAAACATTCTCCGAAAAAAGCATTAAACGCCGCGATCGCCTCATAGTCAGAACGTGTAATATCTCTCTTTCTATATAACAGCAAGCGCGCGTTTGTATTTTGCAACGCTAAATCCATTCTACATATATGTCAATTACTACAAGTCGTATACTGTACGCGAGGGTGCCTCGCGTCTCACGAACGACCTTGAAAGACACGCAAGCCAAAAATTGACCTTTGTTCGACGTGAACAAAATGAGTTTTTCACACCTCTACGGAAAGCCCTACTTCTGATGCCAGTAGAACAAGGCGAAAATGACCTTTCATGCCACGTTGATGTAGCTGGTAGAAACTCACTTATGAAAAATATCTTGTGCATGGGAGAAAGCTTTTTTTTCAGACTCATATGATTGCCACCCAAGCAAAAGGCAAACTTCACGCAAAAAATGTCGCTTTCTCCGCTAGATACACAATATATTATTCTTGCAGTATGTACAGTATGTGCTGTGACGTGACAGCCGCAGGCTGCTGTCCGTCACAAGGGCCTTAACGGCCCTTACGCGTTAAGGTAGTTCTCTCCGATCAGTGGTATTCAACTTAAAACTATATATAACGCGTTATGCACTATCGAGCTATACATTAATAGAATAGATTGACTACACCTGCTTGCGCAGTCAAACCGCGTCTTCTCCGCAACTTGCCTAAGTTTGGCTACGTTGTTACCTTGTGTTTATTTCTCTCGTGTCACACTGTCACTGACAGTCACCAACTTTCACCTCGTGTGATGTGTAACAGTAGAGGTTAATCATGTCATCCACAAAAGTTAAAAATTATCGCTAAAAAAACGGCCGTTTTATCACAGCAAAAAAATTTGCTCAGAAGACAACAGCTTTGACAGCGATGTCACAAGCGAAACAAAAGTTGATAAAGGATATTTTTAACAAGAATGACGAAAACAAAGCTGGTGAAGGAAGGCGAAATATTACAAACAATCCATCATTATTTAAACATTCAGGATTTTTGAATATATATTTAATATGGATATAAATTTCGAATATATATCTAATATGTATTTAAAAACACTTGAAAAATATAGAATGAAAGACGCGCGTAATATATATATATATATTGATGCGCCGTTGCCAAGTCGCACGCTTCTTTTTCTCTGATGAGTAAAAAGTTCACCGAAACGCGTATTTAAGATGTTTATTTTTCGATATTTAGGTCCGATAGCTGTATTGTAGAAAAGTGCATATTATTATTACTATTCCTAAGTTTAATATACTAGTTTTTTAAAACTAAGTTTTAAAACTAATAAAGTTTTCTGAAAAAAACTCTTTTCACGGCTAATGAAAACGTTTCGGTTTTAGTGAACCAACTCTATGCTCCTGTGTTAAAAGGGTAAAGTTTGGACCTGAATATCTAAAAAATGAGCTCCGCTTCCTACCTTAAAACAAATATCGTCTTATTCGTTAAATCTGAATTAATCTGTAAAGCTAAAATTAAAAATTTTTGAAGAAAACGATTTTTTGAGAGAACTACCTTAACAACATCACGCGTTCTCCCGCTCGGAAACGGACGCGAAAGCGTGTTATCTCGTGTATTTGTGTGACGTCTCGTATGTTGTTCGTTCATTAATCGTTAAGATTTTTGCGAGCGCTGCATCGCGAGTGCGGCGGGAATCGGTGGCCACAGCAATCTATCTTGTAATTTTTGGACGTCTCGTCTCGACGGAGAACCTTCACGGAGGTCGCAGAGTGAGCGGACATCGAGGGAGTAACGGAGACCCTTTTCTAGCGGGGGTCCGCAGGTAATACCGCCCTTATCTTGCCTACAACTTGTATCGTACGAGAATTCCGATACTGCCGCCGAATCATGCTTTCAGGATCCAGCAAAGGCGCGCGAGGCCGATATCCCGACGCGACGGGGCGACTTCAAATCCGATCCCGCATAAGTTCCGGAGATCGCGACAGCTTGTAATCAATAAACGTCCTCGTCGAGGAAGAGATAACGTCCCGGTGGCGAAGGATGCGCCCGGCAAGGAGAAAGGAATCTGCCGCAGAGGAAAGCGCCAAAAATTCTCGTGCACGGGGCCCAACAATATCGACCACCGCGCTTGGACCGATCAGCAAGCGACGGTGTGCACGCTACGCGTTGCGCGAAAATTGATTTTGGAAAACCGCGGCCAATAAGGGCCCGGCTTATCGGAGGCAAGGTGAGGCGCGTCGCCGAGCGGCCCCGCAGGATCCAGAATCCCTCACTCGAGCTACGGACGTTGTATTGTATTGCGTGTGCGATCCAGGTCCCGAGCTGAGATATCGTGTAAGAGAACGCAGGAGCCGGAAACCTCCTGATCCGGACGAGGCCGAGACGAAGGAGACCGGCTTGGTGAGACGAGCGCCGTATTAGAATTGTAAAGCCACCGATTTTGCGATTGGGCGACTCGCGAAAGAGTCACGAATTTATTACGATCTTGTTATTAGATTAAAGTCACGAATTTATTGGAGTATCGTTGCTTCGCCCGATCGCGCCCGCCCGCGTGAATTCGCTCCGTGCTGTTCGTTTCGTATTACAATTACGTTGCGTGTGCGTCCCGATCCGCAGCCGAGTCATTTGTATCTTCGTAATAGTATCGCGAGTTATTGGCATCTACCGCACTGTGAATTGTCGCGCATTTATAACTCATTGTTAGTAAAATCTGATTTACTCTGTCGCATCGGTATCGCAAATCTCTGTTAATTGCGCTTTCGTCCGATTTCATATCCTTGTTTTGTACCGCCTCGTTGGCGAGCTCACAATAATTATCGCGCATATTACTCGCGGAATCTCGTAAAGTGTGGAAGAGCACGAGTCTGTTGCGTGCCGCGTGGGCTCGGAGTTACTGTTCGTCCCGATCGCCTTTGGCGAAACTATTATCCTATCGGGAGTTTGGCGTCTACCAACGACGCAGGATAAAGCGTAGACAAGTCGGAGAATTCCCGCGTACGCAAAATAACCCGTTCGTTAATTATCCCGTTTTTGCGACATTTAATTTCAAGCGGTCGTCAGCTTGTAACGCGCGCGAGTCACCATTGCCGCTCAACAGAGCCGTCTAATTCTGTATTGTTTACTGTTAAATATATTTGTTAATTTTGGGGTTTCGGTTGGAAAAATAACCAGCAGAGTTTATTCGTTTTCCAAAGATTTTTATTAAAGAAGTTCGTCACTCGCTCTTCTCTTTGGTACTATACAGCACACCTACCACCACCATACGCGCCTAAGCCCAAAAGGGAAGAAAAAGCGAACGCGCAGCCGCACTTGTAAATGCTAGGTGCCAATATATGAATATTCCAACACTCCCTCCCGTCGAGCATTTACATGTGGTACATAAACTTATAGCTTAATTATAGTTTTACATGAATAGTGAGTATCGTTAATGAAACGTACGTTGGTTCCAGTTTTTTTTTTTTTTTTTTTTATCACTCGTTCTTTTCTGTACCTGTAACAGATTAAGGTTTTCGTATTATTTGGATTTGGGATGTGTCGATGGACAGGCAAGGTTTATAATTTTTTACAAGTTTTTTTTTTTATTGTTCGTTCATAATCTTTTTTGTTAAATATTTGTGTCTTTCGAATGCTAATGGTTTCGTAAAAATGTCGGCTATTTGTTCTTTTGTTGAGATCCATCCGACTTTTATTAGTTTTCGTTTAACGCATTCTTTGACGTAGTGTTCTCGTACTTCCGTCATGTGTCTAAGTTTACTGCCTCCACTTATTTTCGTACTAGCTTCAGCGACTTTATTATCGCACCAAAGCTGCATTGGGCAAGGACTCTTGTACAGTATCCGTTTCAATGATTGACTCATTGCAACAAGCTCTTTGCAAGCCTTACTCATTGCAACGTATTCTGCTTGACATGTCGAAAGGGCAACATAGTTTTGTTTGTGCGTCTTCCAGGATATCGTATCTCCGTATAATTGTATTATGTACCCGCTAGTGGTGACTGAGCCTTTGCAGTCGGCAAAGCTAGCATCTGAAAATGCCTGCAGATCGTTTCGTTTCGCCGTGTAGCTCAGGCCCAACTTTTTCGTTCCCTTCAGATATCGAAAGATTCGTATTATCATTTTCCAATCTTGTTCTGTGGGATTTATTTGGTGCCTGCTTACCATATTCACTGCAAATGCTATATCTGGGCGAGTTGCACCCGCCAAATACAGCAAACTACCTACTGCCTCTTTATATGGTACATTCGTTAATGTTTCGGTCTCGTTTAAGATATTCTCTTCGTAGGATTCTTCTCGTAATTTTCTTTCTCGGTTCGCTACTTGATTTGTTATCATTGGAGTTCGTTGGGGGTGCATTTCTTCTATTCCAAATCGTTTAAGAATTTTATCTATATATTTTTCTTGTACAATCGTTATATGTTTGTTTTCTTTATCTCGTTTGATCGTCATTCCGAGGAACTCTTGAGGTTCTCCCAGATCATTCATTTTGAATACGTTTATTAATGTGTGTTTAACTTCGTTTTGTTTTCGTTTGTCATTACTCGCAATAATTATATCGTCTACGTATAATACTAAAATCAGAAAGTGTAATCCCTCTCTCCAGGTAAACAAACATGGTTCGTCGTTTGTCGTCGTTTGTTAAGCCGGTATTCAAGGCAACTTCAGTAAATCGTTCATTCCACTTTTTCGGACTAATCCGCAAACCATACAGTGCTCGTTCAATTTTACATACTTTCGTTTGTCTTAATAGCTCTGAATTCGGAATTCCTTCTGGGATTTCCATGTAAATTTCTTCGTCAATTTTCCCGTTTAAGAACGCAGTTTTCACGTCCAGTTGGCAAGTGTCTAGATCGTACTGATTAATAATGGCAAATACGGCTCTGACCAATGGCAGTCTGGATACGGGAGCGTATGTTTCTCTTAAATCGTACTTATTTCGGTCTTTGAAATCTTGAATAACTAAGCAGCACGCTTTATACTTCTCACTATCATCTATGTTCATTTTCCTTTTCATCACCCATTTGGAATCAATGATATTAGGTTTTCATCCATTTTCCGTTACTTGCGGTCGATCCAATATTTTCCAAACTTCATTTTCGTTCATTGATTTTAATTCTTCGTTAATTGCGCTTTGCCACTCCTTTCGTTCATTTGTTTTCATCGCTTCTTTGTAAGATACAGGGTCTTCGTTAACATGTGCCAAATGCGCATGAAATATTTCATCTTTCGTTTTGTTGAGTTCATTCTGGTTTTCGTGGTTTTCGTTCAAATCAAGGATTATTTGAGTTATGTCATTGGTTATGTGACTTAAGTGTGTGAAGCTTGTATCTTTAATAGCCCTTTCGTTCCTCTGACTACGCAAGATTCGATCGCTCGAAATTTGTTTTATTTTCCTTTTTGTTGCTTCATTTGCCTCATCCGATTTATTTTCGTTCGGATTATTTACATTTTGCTTTCTTGGTCTTTGCTCTTTTCTGTTTGGCCCATTCTCCCGCCGGTTTTATTGTTTCGTCCTTCTTTTCGTTAGTTTCAATCTTTTCTTTTTCAAATTCTAGAAACCATTTGTCTTTGTCTACTTCATCTTCTACATTTGGCCAATATTTGATATCGTTCCTTTTGTATTTGTTACCATATACTAATTTTTCATTAAAACGTGCGTGTCTACTTTCATAATATTTTCCTTCTTCGGGCTTTAAGAATTGATATCCTGAGGGTGTGTAGCCTACCAGAACTACTCTTCGTCCTTCAAAACTAAATTTCGGTCCAGTTTTTCTTTGAACTTTGATATACGCAAGACATCCGAATCGTTTTATTTGGTTTATATCAAACTCATAGTTTGAAGCAAATTTTTGCAATGGAATCGTCATATTGTTAAATTTATGGAGAGTTCGATTGTATGCATATACGGCAGCAGTAACGGCCAAATCCCACATTTTTTCGGGGAGTCTCGAATCGTACATATAGGTTCTTATTTTCTTTTAAATCGTCTGATTAAATCGTTCGGACACTCCATTTTGTTCAGGAGTATAAGGGCTTGCAAACTGATTTTCAACTCCTAGTTTGTTCAAAACTTCTACAGTATCGCCTTCTGTATACTCAGTTCCTTGGTCAGATCGGAGATAGCAAACTTTTGCATCTCGACCTAACAGGTTTCGTGCGCTTCTTACAAACATTTCGAAACAGTATCCTACTTTGCATTTTGTTTTCATTGGGTACGCCATTGCCAGACGCGAGTAGTCGTCTATGAATACTGAAATGTATCTGTAATTGTTTGGATGAGACATGGGGCTTATTGCGCCCATGATATCAGAGTGTATGATTTGTAGTGGTTCAGTGGCTCGTCTTCTCGTTTTTGTGAATGGTAATTTATTAAATTTTGCTACTTTACAGACTTCGCAGTCCAATATTGATTCGTCAAATTTGGCAGCGTTTAAAGATTTATTTTCAGGAAGTTGTTTTTGCAGCGATTTTAGATATCCCAGAGACGCGTGTCCCAATCGCACATGCCATAATATCGCGTTATTTTTCGTAAATTTTTCGTAGTTAAGTTGACTCATTATTTCGTTCTCGGGAATCTCTACAATGGGTAGTTCATCTATATCATGAAATTTCCGATCCCAAATAGTCACATCAAAATTTGAGTGTTCATATACAATTTGCTTTTCGTTAGATGAATTTTTGTTTGTTCGTTCTTTATTTATTTCTATATTTTGTTCTGCTGTTTCTTCATTAGACAGGGTGATTTGTTCATTGGTAATTTGTGGATCGTTTGCTTCGTCTACTTCATTTTCTTTTTCGATTAGGTCATTACTGGGATTCTCTTCAATTTCAACTGCTGTGCTTTTCAAATCATGCTCGTTTGAGGTCGTTAAATTTGCACATGCTCGTTTCCTTCCTTTTAAACAGTCGTTTTGGTGATTGTTATTTTTGTTTACTTCAAATTCTATTATCCAATATGGTCGTTTGTAAATTTTTGATATAAACAGCTCGTTTGATATGGGATCAAAAATATCAATCTTTTTATCGTCCAAATATATACCTAAGCCCATTTCTGCAAATTTTCGTAAAGACAGCAAATTCTCGGAAAGTTCTTCAGCGCAGATCACATTTTTTAATAAGATTCCGTTATTGTTGGAAATTACTTCTATAGTGCCTACACCCTTCGTTTTTAAGTCTGCTGATGAATTTTTATTTGCGCATTTAATTATTCCTTTTTCAGTTTTATCGTAAGTTTTGAATATTATGTTCGTGTTTGTTAGATGTTCTGTAGCCCCCGAGTCGGCTAAGAACTTTGTTAATGTTTTGTTTCCTTTCTTATTAGTTGGTGTAGAATCGTTTGTCGTTTTAGAGAAAGCGTTTGTAATCGTATTTGCCTTTGCAAGCTCATCAACATCATATGGCAAGGATTTTTTGTTTTTCCCTGAAATAAAGGTAAAATTATCAATAGAAAAACTCTTACCTCTGTTTCCAGGAGCTGCTTTATTATTCGTGGCCTTGCCTCTCGATCGTTGCGATTTGTTCCCTTGGGAGCTGTTTATGTTCGTTTTATTCGTATTTTTGTTGTCGTTCTGTTTGTGTCGTTTAGGATCTTCACCATTTTCGTTTTTGTTATAATTTCGTTTGTAGCCTCGTCCTCTTTCGTTAAATTGTTTACCACCGCGCATGTTGGCTACGTGCCTATTGTAACTCCCTTTAGAGAAGCCTCTGCCTCGTCCTCGATCTCGTCGGACATTGGTATCCCTTTGGCGTAGTATTCGTTTATGACGCTCGGCGGCTTTGTGTTTGACGAATTCATTACACTCGTAGCATTTTTTAACACCGAGTCCCTTCCATTTGCAACTGCTTTTCTCGTGCCCGTAGTCGTCACGCTCTCGGCACCTATCATTCTTATCTCTTCTCGGCCAGGCATTAAGAGCCGCTCTAGGTGTTGTCCCAGGGTTTGACCCGGAAGCCTTCGTTGCTTCCGCCTGTATAATAAAGGATTTAATTGACCGTATGTTAAACCCTTGCCGGTGGTATTTCGAGTCATGAACTCTACGCTTTGGACTTCAGGTACAGTAGCCATGATTGACTGATAAAAGGTGTCTCGTTTTTTTTCGTTGTTGATCGGGATTGCATCAGGTAGATTGTCATGATTCTTGACTATTTCTTCAAATTTGTCCCAGAATTCCGAAACCTTCTCTTTACTTGGATTATATTTTAAATCGTATAACTGTTTTCGCAAGGTGACCGTAGTCATTCTCGCTTCACATTGTTTCATTTCTTTTATTTTGTTTAGGATGTCGACCGGATCTTGTAAGGAAGCGACTTTTGAGTGATAAACTTGGTCTAGTCTATTAATTAAAATATCTCGCACTTTGTATCTATGTTTTTCTTTGATTTTTTCTGATAGGTTTTCCGGTTGTTGAATGTCCGGTTCGATTATGCGATAGCAAATCGTTTGTTCTGAGTTCGGATGCGAAGTAATTGTAAAAATGGTCGTACTTTGTATCTTGTTTTAGCTTATAGTCGAATCTCGTTCCCGATTCTTTACTTACAATTTCGAACTTAAAAGCTTCTTTCATCTGATGTGCAAGTAAATTCGCGCTTTGATTATTCTGGCTAGCGTTTTCTTTCCCGTTAGAGTTTATCTTCGTTAGTTCGTCTCTGACTATAGATGCAATCGTTTCTCTATCGTTATGCATAGGCTCAATCGTTGGCACTGTACCCTTAAGCGTTTTCGTTAAGTCGTTTTCGTGAGTGTTATTTTCATGTTGACTTGTCTGGGGATTGCCATGGTGGCTGTTTTCGTATTCGTTATAATCGTTTCCGCACAGATCGTTTTTCTCGTTCTGCATTTGCTTGAGCTCGTTTAGTTGCGTCTGCAAACCTTTCTGCAAATCGCCAAACATCTGTGTTTGTCTTTTAAGGTGTTGTGTTTGTGTTGTGATCACCTTGCATATTGCGGCTTGTGTCGTATCAATTCTCGTGATTGATTCAGCCATGCATTTATTGATTGCAGTCAGACTGCTCATGTACTCCTTCAGAACATTCATTAGAGCCGTCTCCGTGTTTTCCGGCCTTACCTCGAGAGTTTTATTCGTTATACCTGTAATAATTTTACTTGATACGTTTGTTTTGATCAAATATATAAAATTGTATCGTATATGTATGGTGAAGCTACTCGTTCAATTGTTATAAATTTGTTATTTTATCACCTTTACATTGTACTATCTCAGCGTTTTCGATAATACCGTTTCCGTTTTCCCCACTCGTTTCAAATACATTTTCTTGCAGGAGTTCATCCTCCTCTTCTGGGAATATTTCTTCGCTCGACTGGTTTTGTGTCCTGTCCAAGTTTAAGATGCCATCTTTACTTAGGAGTTTATCCTTTATTTCATCCCAATCTTTGGGTTCAAAGTTGGATTCGTCTGCAAATTAGTAAAACTTTCGTTAATATCATTATTGTGGCTCGTTTCGTATTATTATTCGTTTCTCGTTTCGTATCGTTATTTGTTTCTACTTTATTTAAATTTTATTTATTTTCGGACTTTTCCTTCCTTCAACCGACCGAACAAGTACAGTTGAATTCAGGACAGTGGCACATGGTAAGATCCGAACAGCAAGATGTTCCCACGTCCACTTAGTTATTCACTCGCCCTACAAAGCACCGCACTGCAAGACCGAGCAAACAACCCAGTCGGCGGAATTTAGACTTGGACTTGATTGTAATACTTTTAATTGTATACGTACCGGTTGTATACTTCATGCCATTTTCGGTCACAAAGTACAACAGACTGCCTTCCATTGTTAGGGTAATTTTTTCGTTTGGATGGTTTTCGTTTAGTTTGAAGACGGTGGCATAATTTTCTACCATTTTGGTGAAGGCGCTATCTTCTGTGTCTATAAATTGAATTTTCGTTGACATAATCGTTTGTTTCGAATCGTTATTTAATTTGTGTATGGGAGAAATAAATTCATGTTTTATTTCCAATTCGCGAATTTGGTTTTAGATCGTTTCATTTAATTCAGTGAGATTTCGTAATTGTGGTCCCGTTTCGTACGTTAATTTAATTTCTTTTGTTTTGATTTAGGCCTGTCGATTTAGTTTGATAATCGTTCAGTTGTGTATCAATCGTGAAATTGTTCGTTAAATATATTTATTTTCGTTGTTTATTTCATTCAATTTACATTTTTTATTTATTTGGCGTCTTTATTAAAATTTACCGCGATCTCGATCAGTCTTTAGGCCCGCTTTTTCACTCCCGTACCGCCGCACCAGCGCAACAAGCCAGAATGAGAAAGAAATATTTGTCCCACCCTAACCCATCGCACGGGCGCAGCAGCGTAGGACCAAAAAAAACTTTGTGCGCCGAGTGCCTCTGGCGCCCGTGCGCCTCTAGCACGTGTTGTGTTTCTTCTCACTCGCACGGTTTTCTCTTTCATGCTATGCTTTCCGCGTGCTTCTCGAATCGTCTCTCTCTCCATGATTTTTTTTTTCTTTCATGCCACGTGCTTTATTTCTCGCGATTTTGATTATATTTTTATCTTTAATTTGCTTCACGTTTTATTCGTTTAGCGTTTTTCCTAAACAATTTTGACTCGGTAAAACGCCTCAGTTGAGCCACCAAGCTGGCTCTACATTTCAGCGCGACGTTGGCTCGTTTTCCCTTTGTCGTCGTTTACGCGCGATGCATGCATCCACTCATTCTTTATTACTTTTGTTTGTTGGAACTTACGCTTTTCAGAGGCAACACCGCTGGACTCGGAAATTTCTATTGCATCCATTGTGACCTCGTGGCGACGACTTGATGAAATTTTGCACACTATTGATCACTTCGATGAAAACTTTTTGCTTATAAAATGATTAATGCTCGCAGTGGAAGCGTGCTGGGCCCATGATCTTTTGGGGTTTTGGTTGGAAAAATAACCAGCAGAGTTTATTCGTTTTCCAAAGATTTTTATTAAAGAAGTTCGTCACTCGCTCTTCTCTTTGGTACTATACAGCACACCTACCACCATCACACGCGCCTAGGCCCAAAAGGGAAGGGAGAGCGAACGCGCAGCCGCACTTGTAAATGCTAGGCGCCAATATATGAATATTCCAACAGTTAATCTCATTGTTAAATTTACGTTATTTTAATAGTTCTCTCGCCTTCCCGATTTCATCCGCCCGCGCCGAACCTCCCCCTCTGCCATTTTAGGGCTGAGTAACTGGCTATCGGAGCCGCTAACGTCCCGGTCGCCTAACGAGCGCCCGTCTTTTCCGCGATCTCAATAGCGTAACGCTAATTTATGATTTGGCGTGGACAGAGTGGTACGCTTAACGTACCTGGCGCCCAATGACGTATTGCACCGAAAATATTACGAGGAGACAGTCGCCTCGGCACCCGGGCGGCTCAGCGCCGCGACCAGGGACGGAGGCGAAGTTGGCCGTTGCTCGCGAGCGCGGTTACAGTACACTCTCACGTTTTCTTTGTCGTTAACACAATTCGAATAAAAATTAAAATGTAATTAAATTACACAAATGTAATTAAATTACACAAATGTATAATTAAAATACACAAATGTAATTACATTATAATAGTGTAATTTAATTACTTTGGACATTCATTACAATGCTCAAACAAATTAGTAATTCAATGGTGTTTAATTACAAATGTTGAAAATAATGTGTAATTAAATCACATTTAATTATTCATTGTTTTAAGCATTTTTAATTTGGTAATAGTCAATTACAAATTCGCTCATCTTCCCAGATAGCCAAGCGAGATTAAGGGGGCGGTCCACTTGATTCTACAAACGTTCCAGAGCGTTTCGAGTACGGTCCACTTAACACTTCAAAACATTTCAGCCATATATATGACGTCATGAATACGTCACGGATTTTCGCTCCCAGCTCGCTCCCAATGCTTCAGCCCAAAGAGGTAGTATGATTGAAGCGTTACGTTTGAATACGTAAAGCGCGGGAAATCAGGGAAATAGTGAAAGCATTGAGTCTTGAGTCTTTAAGTGAATTTTATTACTGTGGTGTTACTAGTTGATTACTGTTGAACATGAGTAAAATGACAACAATTAAGTTATATGATCCTGAAACGGAAAATACTTATATAGTAGAAGTGACTGAGGAAGAAGCCAAAAAAGCTAACCAAGGTAAGAGTTAACCTATAATATAAGTTTTTATTATAGGCTGATTTCACCGATTAATGAAATAATTGACAATTAACTTAAGAGAATTATATCTAATAGCTATTGATTATTAAGAAAATAAATAACAGTTATTGGATATTTCTCTTAAATGGCCGGTTATTTTAATTGGTGAAACTAGGTCCATATATTCCCATACAGCACAAGATATTCTATGATTTCTATGAACATCTTAGAATATTCTATAAATATCTAGAATGTTTATAAAATATCTTGTGTTGTAGGAGTTTTTTATAATTTTATATATAAAATAAATTTTATGTTTATTTCTTTTTTTTTAAATAGATATGCTGTTTGCAACACAACTATTGCAACAGAGAATGCTGCAGACCCAAACGCAGTCGATTGCTGAACCGAGTGATAATCCATGTAATTATTGTACTCTCTTAAATTCTGTTATTAAACAAACAAATAATAAACTTTACATTAATTATTTTAATAGAAATATATGTAATATTTTTATACATTACATATATTTTTATTTATTGAATTTTTAGCATGTTCCTCGAATAGCACATGCCATGACATAGAAGAAAAAAGTCAAGAATTTGATAGTTTTGAAGAGAAAGGTATATTTTTATTGATATAATATATATTATTATATTTTAAAATATTTTAAAATAAATTTATATAAGCATATTAACGCTACTTTAGGATAAAATGTATATTAAAGATATATTATTTTCAGATAGTTTCCGTTGGCCACACAAAGCAATTCTTTTTCTTCTTTCTGTTTTCAAAGATCATGAGACTCAACTTACATCTGGTAAAATGTCCGTGAAAAAGTTTTGGGACATGGTTGCCTCTACGTTATGTAAAAACCCACACAGCTCCCGAGGAGCTCCCGAGCTCACAAAATTTTTCATAAGCTTCATTTAAGCTTGTGACGTGACAGCCGCAGGCTGCTGTCCGTCACAAGGCCCTGAGGGCCCTTACGCAATAACATCCCGCGGGCCCTGCGTCCTCCCGCTCGGGAGCGGACGCAAAAGCGTATTCTCTTGTACTTTGTGTATGTGACGTCCCACGTGCTGTCCATCTAATTACTTGTTAAGATTTTTGCGAGCGTTATACCGCGGGTGCGGCGGAGATCGGTGGCTATGAAGATCTCGTTGTAGTTGTCGGACGTCTCGTCTCAACGGAAAATCTTCCCGGAGATTGCAGAGGAACGGGCAACGAGGGAGTCAAAGAAGACCCTTTTAAGCGGGGGTCCGCAGGTAATGCCGCCCTTATCTTGCCTACCGTTTGTGCCATGTAAGAATTCCGATACTGCCGCTGAATCACGCTTTCAGGACCCAGCGACGGCGCGCGATGCCGACATCCCGACGGGGCGATTGCAGACCCGATACCGCGGGAAGTCCGGCGGAAGGATCACGACAACTTAAGATACGCCGACGCCCCGTCGAGGAGGAAATGACACCCCGATGGCGGAGGATACGTCGGGCGAGGAGAAAAGAGTCGGGCGCGCGAGAAAGCGCCAGGATTCCCGTGCCCGGGGCCCATAATCATCGACCGCCGTGCGTGGATCGATCAGCCGGCGACAGCGTGGGCACCGCGCTCTGCGCGAAAATCGATTTTCGCGAAATCAACCAATAAAGGCCGGGAACGCCGGAGGCAAGGTGGGGCGCGCCGCCGAGCGGCCCCCGCGAGATCCAGGATCCCTCACTCGTGCTGCGGAAGTAGAGTTAAAAACTGTGCGTGCGTCCCACAATCCCGAGCCGAGCTGTGAAGAAGGACGCAGGGACGAGAGCCATCCCGACCCGGAGGAGGCCAGCAGGAGAGAGGCGAAGTGGTGAGACGAGCGTCACACTAACTGTAAAGCTACCGATTTCGCGGGTTGGGCGAGCCGCGAGGAAATCGCGTACTTATCGCAAAATCTTTCGGCGTATTTATGAGAATCCCGAATTCGCGGATTCAACGGAGCATCGTCGTCTCGCCCGATCGCGCCCGTCCGCGTGATTTCGCTACGTGCTGTGTATTTCAGGATAGTTTCGCGTTGCGTGTGCGTTCCGATCCGCAGCCGAGTCAATTGTTGTTTCGTCCGGTCGTCGGGTCGCGGGTTATTCCCGCGCTGTATCTTGTCGCGTCGTGGAAAAATTTAGTTGTTGCTGTTGTATAATTTGGTCGATCGCACCGTTACTGCGAGCCCCCTCGGGGAGTATACTCTGATAATTATCGACGCAATCGTCGTATACCGCCGGACTGTCGAATAACTCATAATTATTGCGCTTATTTTTCGCGAGAATCGTTAGAGCGCGGGAGAACACGGGTCCGTCGCGTGTCGCGCGGGCTCGGAGTTGCGATCCGTCCTGTTCGCCCTTGGCGAGGTCATCCTGACGGGAGTCGGCGTCCTCCAACGACGCCGGGTCAAGCGTAAGACAAGTCGGAGAGTTCCCGCGTACGCATCATAACCCGCTCGTTCAAAATACCGTTCTCGCAAAATCTGATACCCAGCGGACGCCAGCTGGTAACGCGCGCGAGCCACCACCGCTCCGCAGAGTCGTCCTCTACTGTAATTCTTACGGTCAAATACAACTGTTACTTTTTCTGTTACATTTGTGTCGTGTACGTAATTCTCTCGCCTTCCCGATTCCATCCGCCCGCACCGAACCTCCCCCCTCTGCCATTTGAGGGCTGAGCAGCTGGATTTCGGAGCCGCTAACGCCCCGGTCACCTAGCGTGCGCCCGTCTTTCCCGAGATTCAAGTATTGTAACCTTTGTTTGCGAGTTGGTTCACACAGAGTGGTACGCTTAACGTACCTGGCGCCCAACTTAGTGTGACGTCGGGAAACCTCGCGAAGATAGTCGCCCCGACACCCGGGCGGCTCAGGGCCGCGACCAGGGACGGAGGCGAAGTTGGCCGTCGCTCGCGGGCGGCGGTTACAAGCTTTAAAAGAACTTGCACGGAGTTCTCCGGGAGCTCCTATGTCCGCTTTTGAGAGCTCCCTGAGAGCTTCATCTACGCTCTCAAGGAGCTCAAAAATCATGTTTTAAGAGCTCCCTGCGAGCTTCAAAATAATTCTCGGGAAATTTCTATATAAGCTTCCTGGGAGCTCTTATGTCCGCTTTTGGGAGCTCCCTGAGAGCTTAAATGAAGCTCTCCTTCAGAGCTTAGATGAAGCTATCAGAGAGCTTATATATGTAGAAGCTTCACGGGAATTATTTTGAAGCTCGCAGGGAGTTCTTAAAACATGATTTCTGAACTCCCTGCGAGATAAAATAAAGCTCTCAGGAACCTCTCAAAAGCGAACATAGGAGCTGCCGGAGAAAAAATTTTATTTTTATATTTTCTCAATTTTTGGAAGCTCTGTCTGAGTTGCGAAGGCCCACGAACTCTCTTCATGTAACAAAAACAATATATACTACACTTTGCTGTTAGTGAAGTACTAACTGCTAGCCGTGAGTGATGGTTTTCTTTTATAAGCCTTTTGGAGAAAATTTTCTCACGAGAAGGAGAAGCGCCTTCGCCTAGTGGCGATCTTGCGAACTACTCGCGGCTATATGACTATACATGCAGTACATTAATTAACCCGATAGTTCAATCTCGCTTGGCTATCTGGGTGGGAGCTTATTTTGCCAAATTTTGTAAGCTTCTCCGAAGTTCAGCAAAATAAACTCCTTGGGAGTTTGTTTTATCGAATTTTGTAAACTTCTTGAAAACTCAGCAAAACGAACTCCCTGGGAGCTTGTTTTGTCGAATTTTGTAAGCTTCTCGGGAGCTCAGCAAAATGAACTCCCTGGAAGCTTGTTTTGTCGAATTTTGTAAGGTTCTCGGAAACTCAGCAAAACGAACTCCCTGGGAGCTTGTTTTGTCAAATTTTGTAAGCTTCTCGGGAGCTCAGCAAAATAAACTCCCTGGGAGCTTGTTTTATTGAATTTTGTAAGGTTCTCGGAAACTCAGCAAAACGAACTCCCTGGGAGCTTGTTTTGTCGAATTTTGTAAGCTCCTCGGGAGCTCAGCAAAATGAACTCCCTGGGAGCTTAATCGGAGCTTTGTGCTGTATGGGAAGAGTTACAGTGTTACCGGCTCGCAATGTAAGAGTAAAATGACAGGGTTAAAAAATACTTATAAGAGCGTAAAGGACCACAGTGCAAAAAGTGGGAACAATAAGCGAACATGGCGTTATTTTGACGTAAATATATTGAAAAAATTTTATAAAACATTTTTTTTTATTGTATACAATTATTATTTTTATATGAAAATTAATATTTTTCAATATTATAGATTATGGACGAACAGTGTAGTAAAAAACCATGGATAACTCCAATTCGTACATTAGAGAGCAATCATCCAATTTTAACTTCTAATGACAATAACGATACAAAAAACAAGGCTTGCAAAAGTAAACTGCCTTCTAAGCGTAAGTATTATTAATTTTTTCTACTTATATATATTTTATGTGTGTTATTAGAATAAATGTATATGTATGCGTACGTCTCCGTTAATTACATTAATTTATATATTAAATTATATTGTAATATATTTATAAACATAATAGATATATATATATTATAGTCTGTAATAGCTTTGAGATTAGAAGCGGTATTAATACACGATGAATGGATTTTGTTAGTTACTGCTAATATTAAAACTTTATAGTCCACGTTATACGTTCCTTATAAAGTTTAAGTACTTAAAATTTAATATTGTTTACAAAAACAAAAAGTCAAGATGACACCAAAATGATGTCAAAATGATTATCATTTTAATCTAATTTTGGTGTCATCTTGATTTTTTGTTTTACTTGGGTAGCGGTAAATAACGGAAAAATAATGGATATATTATGGTTATAGGCAAAAACAATACCATGTTAGAGAAGTTACTTGAAGAAAGTATTACTGAGCATAAAAGAATGCATAAAGACGCAATGTCACGTCAAGATGAACTATTGGATATTTTACGAAAAATGGTTGAGAAATAATAATATGGATTAATTAATTATGATTTAAGAGTTCTGTGATGTTACATACATTTTGTTTTATTTTTTTATTATTTTAATATCATCAAAGATTTTTTTTTATTAGTTTCAAAATGTATTCTTAAGTTTCATTTGTTATACACTACCAAAGATGAAAACTTTTATAAAAACTTTTATAAATAATATTGAAGTTTTTGTTTTTTTAAAAATAATATAAATTAATATTCTTATATTCTATATATAATATTCGTTGCTTCTTATAAAGACTGTATAATGTAGACTTAATAATATCCTTCCTATAAAAAGACTGTGAATGTAGACAATAATATATATTTAATATTTGTTATCAAAATAAAATTGTTCGTACATATAATATATAGTATATTTATTTATTTGTGTATTTTTAGTATAAATTGATACATTTGTAAAATGGTAAAACATATTTCTATATACATTAACAAAATATTAGCATTTTTATATTTCTTCTTTGTATGAGAAACAGATATTTTTTATCCATTTCTCATACGAAGATTTGCACATATATTATTTCTTTTTAGTTCTGCAATATATCTATTATTATCAATAAGCATTTCTTCTCGCAATATAACTTCTTCTCTATCTGGAAGAAAAATCTCTTCTAATTCTAGTTCATCCCTCTGCAATAAACACAAATTGTGCAATACACAGCATGCTAATATATGATAAGGAACAAAATCTATGTCGTTTACTGCTAAAACATGTAAAAGACTTCTCCAGCGTCTTTTTAAAAGACCAAACGCTCTTTCTATAACCATTCTTGCATAAGAATGACAAAAATTATAATTTTTTTGTTGTTGAGTAAGATGACCGTTATCGACATTCATAGGGGACCAAAAGATGTTGATGTAATGCGTAAGCCGAATCTCCAATTATATGTGTGTCATTTGGAAACTTATTAACATCATTGATATATTCCTGGACGGATGATAGACGGAACACACGAGCATCGTGAACCGAACCTACGTTTCCAACATAGATGTGTGTGAGTAATCTTGCGTGATCACAAACAGCCTACAAAAATGCAAGAAACTATTTATTATCAATATATAATTAATTCTTAGCAAGCATTAAATTATTTAGGCAGATAAAAAGCAAGTAATTATATAGAAGTATATTATTATAGTTACTTGGAGATGAATTGAATGACGTCCTTTACGATTTACATAGGCTTCTGAATTTTCTGTAGGTGCAGGAATATTTATGTGAGAGCCATCTATGGCACCAATAATATTAGGAAAGCACTCTGATAAGAGAAATTATATGTAATTTCTTGTATTTTATTCCCTGTGGGCCATGTAATATATCTCGGTGATAATTCACATATTGCCTTAGCAACACGACGTACTGCTCTTACACCTGTGGCTTTGCCAACACCAAATCTTTCAATTATTGATCTACAAAAAATATTTGTCCACAGATAGTAATTAAAGTATAATTATAGTAATTAAAATGTAATAGTATTCATACTTAACAATAATCAACATCATACTC
Source organism: Monomorium pharaonis (assembly GCF_013373865.1). Lineage (NCBI taxonomy): Eukaryota > Metazoa > Arthropoda > Insecta > Hymenoptera > Formicidae > Monomorium > Monomorium pharaonis. The sequence goes on along the minus strand of NC_050467.1, from coordinate 28,371,059 downwards.
TTACCTATATGAATCTGGAGTTTCAAATCGCCAAAACTTAACAGAAGTTCTTTGTCCGGAGATATCATCTTGTTACCATCTGCTTTACGACAAAGTTCATTTCCAATTTGATTTAAAACATATTCGAAAGTTGAAGGTAGCATCCTGATTATTAAACAATTTACATTACAATAAAAATAAAATTAAATCACGGACAAATAGAGGAGAGACCCCTAATATGGGATACCAACTCTATTTTGTGTGATTGCCGAAAGTCTATGGGCAGAATTGAAAAATGTATAGGTCATTTTGATGATCAAACAATGAATTTTACACTAAATAGATTTTACCTCAAGGGCAATAAGTTCATGATGGAATCAAAAAATTAGACGTATTAGTTTAGCAGAAACCTCGCTATCCCATATTAGAGCCCCCTCCTCCATATATTTCAGATTTGTAGACTAATGTATAATCACAAACAAGCAACACACACTAGAGTTGCAATAAATGTTCGGCTACTATACCAACTGGATACCAAATAGTTTTAATAAAAACTTTTTAACGTTGTTAACATTAAATTGTTTTTATTAAAATTAAATAACGTAGTTAAAATAGTTAAAAAAATGTTGTCGTATAGGCAGAATACCAAATAGCTGTAAAATATTCGTTGTAACTCTAGTGCACATTTATTTGGATAGAATTATATATACATTTATACATATTACTATGCAAATAATTTACATATTAGCAATGATTATACATACCGAAAATGCTGTTTAAAACATTCATTGCTAAGTGATGGAATTATATGTTCCACATAACCTCCAATTTTCGGAATATGGACTTTTGGAAGTAAAACAGTGCTCATCACAATATCCACTTCTTCATTATCGTAAGTATGAATAATGGAGTTTAAAAAACTTTTCACGATATATGTTAATAGAGCATTCATCTTGTTATCGCTGCGTTCTGTATTCTTACATACGTGACGTAAACTTTGCTTCAGAACGGTCCACTTGTATAGCGTTTATAATATTGGTAGCACTAATGGACCCCGGGTTTATGGAAGCATAGAAAGTAAAAGTGTTTGAAGCGTTTGGAACATTGAGTGGACCGCACCCTAAGCATATCGGGCAAATTAGTGCATTGCATGTATGTTGTGAACTTACCCACAATTTGCTATCATTGTAATTTAACGTGGAACGAAGTTAACATCAGGAGAGCAAATAACCTTCATAGTTTATAAAATTATAAGTGCATGCATTGAGGAATAATAAACTTGTCACATTGACAGCAATTGTGCATGCATGTTGACAACTTGCCGTCAATTTGTTAAATTCTAATGTAGAATTTTATATGATGTCAGACCAACAGACAGTTTTAGGAAACACCTTGGCTTTGATAAAATTAATAGGGAATAAGTGACAGCAAAATAACAACACGTTGCTTTTATTTGGCTATCTGGGTCTGATCATAACTAATGGCGTTTTCGACCGGCCTGGGTTAATCGCTCCGGGAGCGATTAATGACGTCATAAGACCAATCACAGCCATTCTTCCGAAGAAAGAAATAATTGTGATTGGCCATTGCACACGGAAAGATGCACACCGATCATTTGGACACGGTGCTTTTGGATATTGTTTATTTACACACCGCTCAGTTGTACACCGTTCAATTGCACACCATTTAAGTCGCAAACCCATGTGGTGCAGTGAATGCTTTACACACACACACACACGCGCGCGCGCGCGGGAGGGGTGGAAGGTGGGCCTTCGGCACCCTCTTGCACACACCCCATCTAAGTCGCTAACCCATGTACACATTGAAAACGCAGCCATAATGTATGAATATTTAATATGCGTTTGATTGAACGATGTGCAATTGAATAATGTGCAATTGAACGGTGTGCAACTGAGCGGTGTGCAAATAAACGGTGTGCAAATGATCGTTGTGCATCGTTCCGTGTGCAAATGATCAGTGCGCATCTTTCTATATGCAAATGATCGGTGCGCATTTTTTGGTGTGCAAATGAGTGATGGGCAAGTGAACGGTGTGCAAGTGAATGGTGTGCAAATGAACGGTGTGCAAATGAACGTTGTGCATCGTTCCGTGTGCAAATAATCAGTGCGCATCTTTCTATGTGCAAATGATCGGTGCGCATTTTTTGGTGTGCAAATGAGTAATGGGCAAGTGAACGGTGTGCAAGTGAATGGTGTGCAACTTTTACTTGTCCAAGTGAACGGTGGGCATTTTTTCGTGTGCATATAACTGGTGTACATTTTTAATAAAATTTCTTTTGTGTCCAAATGCACAGTGTGCAAATGCACCGTAGTCATTTGAACCGTGCGCAAGATATCGTGTCCGAAAGCACCGTGTCCAAATGCACCGTCTCCATTTGAACTGTGTGCAAGTGCACCGCTCTCTTCAGGGACATCCTGTATATATATATATATATATATATGTATGTATTGTGACGTGACAGCCGCAGGCTGCTGTCCGTCACAAGGCCCTGAGGGCCCTTACGCAATAACATCACGCGGGCCCTGCGTCCTCCCGCTCGGGAGCGGACGCAAAAGCGTATTCTCTGTACTTTTGTGTGTGTGACGTCCCACGTGCTGTCCATTTAATTACGTGTTAAGATTTTTGCGAGCGTTATACCGCGGGTGCGGCGGAGATCGGTGGCTGTGAAGATCTCATTGTAGTTGTCGGACGTCTCGTCTCCACGGAAAATCTTCCCGGAGATTGCAGAGGAACGGACAACGAGGGAGTCAAGGAAGACCCTTTTTAAGCGGGGGTCCGCAGGTAATGCCGCCCTTATCTTGCCTACCGTTTGTGCCATGTTAGAATTCCGATACTGCCGCTGAATCACGCTTTCAGGATCCAGTGACGGCGCGCGAGGCCGACATCCCGACGGGGCGACTGCAGACCCGATACCGCGGGAAGTGCGGCGAAGGAATCACGACAGCTCGAGATCCGCCGACGCCCCGTCGAGGAGGAAATGACGCCCCGATGGCGGAGGATACGCCGGGCGAAGAGAAAAGAGTCGGCCGCGCAAGGAAGCGCCAGGATTCCCGTGCCCGGGGCCCATAAACATCGACCGCCGTGCGTGGATCGATCAGCCGGCGACAGCGTGGGCACCGCGCTCTGCGCGAAAATCGATTTTCGCGAAATCCGCCAATAAGGGCCGGGAACGCCGGGGGCAAGGTGGGGCGCGCCGCCGAGCGGTCCCCGCGAGATCCAGGATTCCTCACTCGTGCTGCGGACGTATTCGTAAAACTGTGTGTGCGTTTCCGAGCTCCCGAGCCTAGCTGTACAGAAGGACGCAGGGAAGAACGTTATCCCGACCCGGAGGAGGCCACGAGAGGAGAGTCGAAGTGGTGAGACGAGCGTCACGCATATTGTAAAGCCACCGATTTCGCGGGTTGGGCGAGCCGCGAGGAAATCGCGTACTTGTCGCAAAATCTCTCGGCGTTTAGGAGAATCTCGAGCTTCCGGATTCAACGGAGCTTCGTCGTCTCGCCCGATCGCGCCCGTCCGCGTGATTTCGCTACGTGCCGTGTGTTTCTGAATCGTTTCGCGTTGCGTGTGCGTCCCGATCCGCAGCCGAGTCAATTGTTGTTGCGTCCGGTCGTCGTGTCGCGGGTTATCCCCGCGCTGTATCTTGTCGCGTAGTAGAAGACTTTGTTCGTCAATGCTGTAAAATTTGGTCGATCGCACTGTGACTGCGAGCCCTTCGGGGAGTATATTCGGATAATTGTCGACGCGTTTGTCGTATCCCGCCGTGCGGGAGAAGCATTAGTAATCATCGCGCTTATCTTCGCGAGAATCGTTCGAGCACGGGAGAACACGAGTCCGTCGCATGTCGCGCGGGCTCGGAGTTGCGATCCGTCCCGTTCGCCCTTGGCGAGGTCACCCTGACGGAAGTCGGCGTCCTCCAACGACGCCGAGTAAAGCGTAAGACAAGTCGGAGAGTTCCCGCGTACGCATCATAGCCCGCTCGTTCCACATACCGTTCTCGAAAATTTTGATAACCAGCGGACGTCAGCTGATAGAGCGCGCGAGCCACCACCGCTCCGCGGAGTCGTCTATTATTGTCATATTTACGATCAAATACACTTGTTACTTTTTATTGTTACATTTGTGTCGTGTACGTAATTCTCTCGCCTTCCCGATTCCATCCGCCCGCACCGAACCTCCCCCTCTACCCTTTGAGGGCTGAGCAGCTGGATCTCGGAGCCGCTAACGCCCCGGTCGCCTAGCGTGCGCCCGTCTTTCCCGAGATTCACGTCTCGAAACATTGGTTTGCGAGTTGGTGCACACAGAGTGGTACGCTTAACGTACCTGGCGCCCAACTTAGTGTTGCGTCGGGAAACCTCGCGAGGATAGCCGTCCCGACACCCGGGCGGCTCAGGGCCGCGGCCAGGGACGGAGGCGAAGTTGGCCGTCGCTCGCGAGCGGCGGTTACAGTATGTATGTATGTATGTATATATGTATGTATAGGTATATGAAAGGGCAGCTTTCAGGTCATTTTTACTGATGAAAAGGCAGTTTTCAGGACTTTTGGCAGTTTTCAGGACGGTCCTGAAAATCTTGGCGTCGAAAAGGCAGTTTTCAGGACCGGTCCTGAATAATGCCTATTAACCTGTTTTACGTACAAGGTCCTGAATACAACCTTTATATTGGACAAATATATCTATAATTTGTATAAATGTTTTAATTTGATAATGAACGTATACATAAGGATGATGCTTGTATAGATACATTCAAAATTACTTATTTTATGTATGTATATACATATAGCACTTATGTATACAATATTATAGTGTATATAGAATGAGACTTCAAAACTGCCCTTTTGTAATTCTACAAACATTCAATCTTTAAAATTATTTTTCGTCATGATCATTCAAATAAAATATATAAATATACTATATAACATATATTATAAAAAACATATATAATAATATAGAAATAAACATACACATATGTATATATAAAATATACTATCATGTTTTCACTACATACATATATATATTTGGCAATTGATGATTTTGACGACATCTAGAAACTATCACATATTATTGAATACGTTAGAGTATATTAACTCTCTGATGCATACATAACTAATATTTTTTAAATATAATTTATTAGTACATATGTATAAACAAATAATTAATTATAAATTGATGATTTTAATGACATAAAATTTTATACATGGATACATAATGTTGACGATTAACTGAGTACATTAATTATCTAACATATACATAAATATATTTTTTTAATATAACATATACAATATTAAGTACATATAAATAATTAATTAAGAAACGACGATTTCCACGACACTATATCATTTTACACTGACATGTAATTTGTTAGGAATTTTATTTATTTACTTACAATAATTTTAGTCATATAATTAATGTAACAAGCACACATTTGTAAAAATATTAAACACAATGATATAAAATAATACAATTTAAAAAGACAGTAACAATTTGATACTTTAACTTAGTCCCATTAAATTTTGTTCATTAAATCATTTTACTCAATTGCAAACATACATACCCTAAACAACTCAGCAAGTAAAATGTACAACAGTGAAAAATGACACATTGAATTAACCCGAGAACTTTGCTCGTTTCTTCCATTGATATTAATTTTTCTTAAACATGAAATATCAACATTTTGCTATTTAATCTATCAGATTAATTGCATTCTTTGGTATTAGAATTTGTATTGATCTCGAGGAAGGGTTAATAATATAACGCAAAGAGTGTAAAACAGTGTACTTTTTCACTTTGTGGAATACATCACTATGTTTCAAAAACATAACTTTAAGGGCCGGTTGTTCCAACTTCTTGGTAAACTTATCTATCAGGTAATCATGTGTCTATCTTTATTTCATTTCTTAAATAAATAAAGACAAATATATATATATATATATATATATATATATTAATCTGATAGGTAAGTTTACCAAGTAGTTGGAACAATCGATCCTAATACATATAAATTTTGTGATAACATTAAAATATAAAGGTGTTGCTTCTCTAATTAAAACCGAGTAAGATTTGAAGAGAATTATTAAATTTTAGTGATAACAATTCTCTCTTGTTGAAATATTCTTTATATTTTATAACTGCATTCTGTACAATTTTATTTATATAATTTACTTTGCAAAATAAAATATAATTATAAACTAAGTTACATTAGTAATGTTAAAATCACATAAACTTGATTAAATTTTAGCATTATACACAACATATAACAATATTTTGCATTTTACACTCATTCACTGAATCACAAATATACAAGAAAAATTAAAAACAAATATCATTATCTAAACAAGAAAGAAAATTGTTTTTTTTTCTTCAATAAATGCAGCATATGATTAGTCAAGTTGTAATGTTGATGACTTCATTACAAAGCACAAGATTCAGATAGCGGAGACAATAATGATAATCTCATGCTCAAATGAATCCCATGTATTGTAACTGCACAGATTCTTTTGAAATTCCTGTTGATACTTTATCAGTATTATTCAAATTAACACACAGCTGTGAATACAATTCATCTCACTTGTGACAATCACACAATACATGCTTAATAAAATGTTAATATAATTTCGAAAACCTAAGCATAGCACTTTAATTATTAGAAATTTCGGTAATTGTTTAGTTTAGACCCATCACTTTAAATATCTCGAGATATTAATCGTTAAAGTTGACGAATATTCAAGTTAGGAAACCTGTCACACCGACGAAACGTGACTATAGAGCTGACAGCGTGTGTACATGGAGCGGAGCGTGTTTATGACCATTTATGAATGCATTTCGATATTCACTGACAGTACTGAAATTTTACAGTGTACATGACGTAAACTATAGATTTTCAGTATTGGCAGTGAATATCGGAACACAGCCTATGTCGCTACGTTTCGTCGATATGACAGGTTTCCTAACCTGAACATTCGTCAACTTTAACGATTAATATCTCGAGGTATTTAAGGTGATAGGTCTAAACTAAACAATTACCGAAATTTGTAATAATTAAAGTGCTGTGCTTTATGTTTTCGAAATTATATTGACATTTTATTAAGTATGTATTGTGTAATTGTCACAAGTGAGCTGAATTGGTATTCACAGCTGTGTGTTAATTTGAATAATACTGATAAAGTGTCAACAGGAATTCCAAAAGAATCTGTGCAATTACAATACATGTGATTCATTTGAGCATGAGATTATTATTATTGTATCCGCTATTTGAATCTTGTGCTTTGTAATGAAGTTATCAACATTACAACTTGACTAATCATATGTTGCATTTGTTGAAAATATAACTTTGTTTTTATGACATGTTTAGGTAAGCACATTTGTTTTTAATTTATCTTGTATATTCGTGATTTAGTTAATAGGTGTAAGATGCAAAGTATTGTATATGTTGTGTATAATGCTAAAATTTAATCAAGTTTATATGATTTTACTTTTTAACGTTACTAATGTAACTTAGTTTATAATTATATTTTATTTTGCAAAGTAAATTGCGTAGATAAAATTGTACGGAATGCAATTACAAAAAATAAAGAATATTTCAACAAGAGCAAATTGTTATCACTAAAACTTATTAATTCTGTTCGAATCTTACTAGGTTTTAATTAGAGAAGCAATACCTTATATTTTAATGTTATCACAAAATTTATGTGTATTAAAATTATATTTTTAAAACGTAGTGATATATGTGTTGCTTATTGCATTACATTATTAACATTATTAAAGTGAAAAAGTTTACTGTTTTACATTCTTTGCATTACATTATCTTCCATCGAGATCAATATAAATTCTAATACCAAAGAATGCAATTAATCTGATAGATTAAGTAGCCAAATCTTGATATTTCATGTTTAAAAAAAAATTAATATTAATGTAAGATACTGAGTAAAGTTCTTGGGTTGAGGATTTTTAGATTGTATTAACTACTGTGGATAAATACTGTTTGCATGGTTATCACGACATTGAAATAATCTTGAAATATTTGAAATTTTAATGTTCGACTCGGGAAAATTGAATCAAGGAAATTTATTTGAATCGACATCTATTCAATGTGCCATTTCTCACTTACACATTTTACTTGCTGAGTTGTCCAAGGTATATATGTTTGCAATTGAGTAAAATGGTTTAATGAACAATATTTAATAGGACTAAGTTAAAGTTATATTATTATCTTTTTAAATTGTATTATTTTATATCATTGTGTTTAACATCTTTTTTAATGTGTGCTTGCTACATTAATTATATAATTAAAATTAAGTAAATAAATAAAATTCTAATCTCAATGTAAAAAACATGACAAATTTACATGTTAGTATAATGTCATGGAAATCGTCGTTTCTTAATTAATTATTTATATGTACTTAATAATACGTTATATTTAAAAAATGTGTTTATATATATGTTAGATAATTAATGTACTCAGTTAATCATAAACATTATGTATCCATGTATAAAATTTTGTAATATTGTTGAAATCATCAATCTATAATTATTTGTTTATATATATGTACTAATAAGTTGTATTTAAAAAATATTAGTTATGTATGCATCAGAGAGTTAATGTACTCTAACGTATGCAATAATATGATATTTTCTAGTCGTCAAAATCATCAATATACATACATGTATGTCAGAAGGCAGTTTTGTTATGTCTATATTTTTATTGCATAATAGAATAGTAAATTTTATTTAAAAGTCAACAAGTTTTACTGTCAACACATTCTTAGAGAATCTAACAATCATTAATTGGCATTTGCGAGTGCGACAACCAATAATTACCGAGCTCTGTATATAAAAAAAATTATACAGTCGGTTACTAAGAAGGTTAACTGTAACAATTTTTTTATGAGTTTCGAAACGTAGATTGTTTACCGAACGAATGGTTTTTACTTATAGATCTAATCAATTTCAAATATAAAAATATTATATGTCTTACATGTTACATTACACATTACAACATATAATTTACATACGTATGCAAACAAAAATACATATGCAAAAATATTGATTTTTTTTTAATCTTTATGGTGTACTATTTAAGTTGTTCGCAAATTAAATATAAAAGCATTTTTTTACTAACTTAATTTTCACTTCTTTTATCATACAATGTTTATTGCATACGTTTGTGACATACATGATAATTGAAATAAAAAAATATATTATTCTTAGCCGAATATTTATTTATTATCATTTTATATCTTAAATTTCTTTACTACATATGCAGCTTCTACGATATTAACTCAAATATAAAATAAATCATGTAACACGATCTTCATGGAGTGAATTATAATGAAAAGTCTTACTTTTTTTAGATCTATGTATAGCAGCAGAATAAGTTTTAGATCTATACCAATTTGGTAAAGATTTATGCAATCTTTATAAACAAGTAGAGCGCATTAAACTGAACAGAAAAATCCTTTACCATTTTGCAATTTTCGCAATAGTTAATAAGTTGTTGATTACAGAGGCACACAAAAAAGTGGTTGGTTTGGCGGATCAAACTAATTAATCCTTATGTTGACTCGCTGAATTCAAATCCAAGGTCAGAATTGCTGAATTGGCTTATTTTTTCCTAATTTCAAAAAGAAACACCACTTTTTTGTGTACCTGTGTAATCAATAACTCGTTAACTATTGCGAAAATGGAAAAACGATAAAGGACTTTTCTGTTCAGTTTAAAGCGCTCTATCTGTTTGTAAAGATTGCATAAATCTTTACCAAACACCCTGTATAGCAATGAAATGGCACCTTTCCAGACGCACATGTTTTGACAAAAAGAATTCAAAATGATTGCTTTTTTTGAAATAATAGAATTAATAGAAATTTGCTTAATAATAAAAGTGTGATTTTCGTAATAATCAAAGTTAAGATTTAGTTCCTACAAATATTTAATTAAATTTATACAATTAATTTTATTACGAAAGTCAACACGAACAGATATTTAAGTCACTTGTTATGTTAAATATTGAAAACTTATTGAAAATCAAATATAAAGTAAAACTTATAATAAGATTATCATGAGAGAAACTGCAATGGATAAAAAAAGTTGAAAGTATTAATTTTTAATGGTATCTAGATCTATATATGACAACATAATGGCAGTTTTTAATTCTAATGTGTATAGTAATATGTATAGTAATAGAATGGCAGTTTTCAACCCATTAAACTTTCGACAAGAAAAACCGAAATAATGTCTATTCTTAAAGTAATAGCGCATTTTTGTTGATGTTCACTTATAATAAAAGAAAGTAATTTATAATATTCCAAAACAACATGCTACTTGGATAAATTTTTGTTTATTTAGGTAATCAAATTTGTCGCAATAGTCGATTCAAGCAGATGCTCAAACTGGAAAGTGTTTGTCAGGCAAAGATCAAAACGTAACTTTCTGATAATTTGATGTAAAGTAATATATGTAATAAAGAAAATCTCTCTCTCTCTCTCTCTCTCTTCCTCCCTCCCTCCCTCTCGCTCTCTCTCTCTCTCTCTCTCTCTTTCTCTTTCTTTCTTTCTTTCTTCATAAAACGGATCACAATGGACAAAAAGTTACAAGTTTTACTTTTAAACAGTTTTCAGATTTATTTATACCAGTAGAATGGTTGTTTTCAGGTCTATATACATATGTATAGCGACAAATGGCAGTTTTCAGTGTAAACTTCCGGCAAAGAACAACTGAAATACACATTATTGGCGCTATTATTTCAAGAATAGTAATCATTTCAATCTCCTCATGGATTATTCTTAAAATAATGGTGCCAATAATAATGTGCATTTTGGTCTTCCTTTGTCAGAGGTTTACAGTGTGAAAACCATCATTTGTCGCTACATATGTATATAGACCTAAAAACAGCCACATTCTATTGATATAGATAAATCAGAAAACTGTTTAAAATTAATGCTTGTAACCTCCTGTCCATTGTGATCTGTTTTATAAAGATTTCCTTCATTAAATATATTAATTTACTATCAAATTATCAGAGTTATGTTTTAATCTTTGTATGACAAACAATTTCTAGTTTGAGTCAACTACTGCGACAAAATCGACTACGTAAATTAACAAGAATTTATGAAAGTAGCATATTCTTTAGAATATTATAAATTACTTTTTATTATAAGTGAACATCAATGCGCTATTATTTCAAGAATAGACATTATTTCGGTTTTTCTTGTCAAAAGTTTAATGGGTTGAAAACTACCATTTCGTTGCATTCTATACATATCAGAACTGAAAACTGCAATTATGCTATCATAGATAGATATATATAACATTTAAATTTAATATTTTCAACCTTTTTGTCCACGAGATGAACGTTGCAGTCCATCTCATGAAAATCTTATTAGAAGTTTTACTTTATATTCAATTTTCAGTGAGTTACATTTCGATTTTCAACAAACATTAATTTATTACGGAGTTTTGATTCAGACGATGTCAAAATTTTATTCATTTTAATCCCAACTTCTATAATCAAAAATGTCAGAAAAAGTATAAAAGATATAATCTATCAAATTTTTGCCAGACTTTTTAACAAATAGACTGCGCATTTCTTATCCTAGTGAAACAGTGTCTCAAAAAATAGAAAGAAATAGTACTGTTTTAACATTTTAGTCCAAAAACATGCTAAGAGAAAACAAGAAGTCATTGATTAATGCATATTGAATGCCTATCTAATTTCGAGATATCTCTTATACCAAACGCTATCTGTATAAATGTTATTAAATAAATAGTATTAAAAATTTTTCTAATTCATGTATACAAATAATTGAAAAATATTAGTATCAATTATTTTAACTAAAAAAAATTATATAAGTGTTTAATAATTGTTCTTTAAAGTTCTTTAAAGTTTTATTAGTCAAAAATTTTTCACAATATTTTGAAAAAAATTGCTTAATATATACAAAATAATTATTATAAAATACTTAACACGACACAAAACAATTTTATTGATAAAATTAATAAATAAGTACATATATAAAAATAATTTTTAAAACATTTTAAGATAATATTAATAATTAATTATTAAAAAAATTTTTTTAATAATTAATAATTAAAATTACTTTAAGGAAAAATAGAAAGGTCATAAAAGTGAAACTGGAAATCAATTAAAATTTTTTAATTATATACTGAATACATCAAAATCACATTTAAACAATTTGTATCACAAATTATATATCATTAGAAACTTCATCAGAAATCTCTTACAACAAAAAAGTATACAATATCTTATCTTGTATATTGAGGCATATTTGATTTATGTTGACATATAAATCCAATTTATATATATGTTATAATATTTAATAATAAAATATAAGCATTAATAATACTGAAAAACATATTAAATCTGTTCCTTTTAGCTACAATTTTTTGTCAAATCAAGTTATATTTGACGAGCTTGAATTTAAATAATGGGAATATAAGATATTAGTCAATTTAAAAAAAGATGAAAAAATGCAGATAAAAAGAACAGATTAATAGTTTGTTAGATGTGCAACATATTATTCACAAAGAATTATACAAAAATGTGATACAGAATATCTTAAAAACTACAAAACACGCATACAATTGGCTTGGTACCATAAGTATACATACATGCGCGCGCGCGCATAATCTCACACTTATAAATGTAGGAATACATTTTAGTTTCTCACTGATTTATATAAAGTAGTTAACTGTGTCTCAACAAATTACTAAACGTTTCGAGAGACTCAATTTTTTCACTCTTTTTTAACTTTTTTTTGTATTAAATTATTTGCACTGTAATTTGTAGTTTGTAAGAATATATTGCAAGAACAATATTTTTTTTCTAATTCAAATTTAAAAGAAACTATAAAAATATTAACACTTTAATCGATAAAAAACAAAATTTATCAAATTATATAATTTATAAACTTTATAAAAGTAAAACTTATTAATTTATAATATCCTACGGAATTTTTTTGCTGTGCTTTTGCTTGTTCTTTTACTCTTTGTTTATTTTTTTTAAATATTGTTTAGGGTATTACAATTTGTGATGTTTCAAAGTAGTTAATTAGTGAGTTTATTCTTACTATTGTGCATTTCCAAACTGATTCATTAAAATATTAATATTTTACTAGGTTTTTTGAAACTTAAATTAACAAAAAACATTGTTCTTGCAATATATTTTTACAAACTACAAATTACAGTACAAATAATTTAATACAAAAAAAGTTAGTGGAAAAGAGTGGAAGAAATGAGGCTCTCGAAACGTTTAGTAGTTTGTTGAGATATAGTAAACTACTTCATATAAATCAGCGAGAAACTGTACAAAAATATTTGCACTGCAATACAGAAAAAAATCAAAGTTTATTGCTTTAAAGAGTTTTTACTCTTTTTTATTCTTTTTCTCGAAAAGAAATATGAATCTTAACTCTTTCTCAAAAAATAAAATGAAATCTTTCTCTCATCAGCACTTTACACAAAATCTCTTTATTCTAGCGTATGTAAAACCATCACAGATGTTTCCGTTATTAATCATTTTATGATAATGAGTATTAACATGAAATAGTTCAAATATTATAAGTTTATCTCTTTATGGTTTATTGTGCAATTATTTCTTTTATTCAATGGTTTACTTTTAAATATGTATTAAATAGAGAACAAATGTTTTTATAATTGATATTATCAACATTTTCTGTTTTAAAATTATTAAACATTTTTATAATTTTGAAACAAAATGTTAATAGTATCAGTAATAATGTTTAGGTTTATATAAATAATAAATCAGTAAATTTTTTTAATGCATGTAATTTGTACTTTAATTTTAGAAAACGTTATAAAAACATTTTTTCTCGATTTAATACATATTTTTAAAAAACCATTGAAAAAAATAATTGCACAATAAACCATAAAAAGATCAACTTATAATTATAATAATTGCTTTATTTAAGAAAAATTTGTAAATCTAGTATCGAGTATCTAAATTTCCTGTCTTAAGTGTATGACAATTTACATGTACAAGTCGCACAAAATTCTAGTACAAAGCTTCAAAATGAATCTACTTCAAATAACATGCCACTAGAGTGCTATCTATATGTTCCAATCGTACATAATTTTAGTACGGAGCTACAAAATGAATCTACTTCAAACAACATGTTACCAGAGTGCTATTTACATGTTCCAATCGTACATAATTCTAGTATGGAGATACAAAATAACTCTACCTCGAATGACGTGATATCAGAATGCAATTTACATATACAAGTCATACAAAATTCTAGTACGGAGATACAAAATGACCCTACCTCAACATAGGTGCTATCAGAGTGCAATGTTCATGTGCCAGTTGTACAAAATGCTAGTAAGGAGCTACCAAATGACTCTATTTTAAACGACATGTTATCAGAGTGTAATATACATGTACCAGTTATATAAAATGCTAGTACGGAGCTACAAAACGACTCTACCTCAAACGACATGCTATCAGAGTGCAATATTTATGTGCCAGTTTTACAAAACGCTAGTTTGGATCTAGAAAACGAATTTACCTCAAATGGCATGTTGTCAGAGTGCTCTTTAAATGTGTCAACCATACGAAATGTTAGTACAGAGTTAGAAAATGAATCTGCCTCAAACAACATGTGCAATCTATATGTGCCAGTTATACAGAACGTTAATACAGAGCTACAAAATGAATCTGTCTCAAACGACATGCTATCAGAATGTAATCTACGTCAGGATATATTAAATCCATCAGAAACATCTATTGATAATTTTACATTAAATACTAATTTTGATCAAACAGTAACTATTTTATTTGATGAATTGAATAATTTAGGGATATCTCCGAATAATATGTTAAACTATTCTAATGAAGATGAAAATAATGTATCTAAGAATCTCAATCAATCCTGCAATGTGGATAATTCTATGGAAATTGAAAATAACAGAAATGAAGCAAATCATGAAAAAGCGATGAATGATATTGATGTGGCAAAATTAATAAAAGAATCTAATAACAATTTAAAACAGGTTAATGACATATCGAACTTAAATAATTCTGATTGTAGTCTCTGTAGAATCAAGAAAAAAAGCTGCATATGATTGCATATGTTGTGCTGGCTGTAAAGGCTTTTTTATTAATTTTTTTAATGGCTTTTAAAAATCGCCCTAATAATAATATACGTCATCATTTTAAACAGTGTACAAAGAAAATTGTTGGCAGAACTGTGAAAGTACTGGGAAGAAAAGTTCAAGGAAGAATTCATGAAAATGCGAACTCTATTTTAAGAAACGTTGTATTTCCGATATTAAGAGAAGATGACATTATCAGATTGATAAGATACGATGAATTGTTGATTACTTACGGTAACAAGTTGTGTATAAAGTATAAACATCAACACCAACAAGATATGATTAGAGCTCGTTTGCGATTATTAGGGCGATTTTTAAAAGCCATCAAAAAAATTAATAAAAATGTCACAGATTTTTTTAGTATTTATCATCCATCAATATATGATGACTGTATTACAGCTGTGAATCAAGTAGCAGGTTATAACACAAGTACAAAAGTTTATGCAGCTCCTTCCGTTGCATCAAGAATTGGCACTCTTATAAAACAAATAGGAAATCTTACTATTGCTGAATGCATAAAACAGAATAAATTTCAAAAAAAAGTAGACATAGAAAACTTTTTAAAGTTGCTACAAGAAGATTTTGGCGTATCTGTCAATAAAACTGTTGAAGAAAGCATATTACAAGCTAAGCGCTATCAATTACAAGAATTACCTCCGTTAGAAGATATAAAATTATTGCACAATTTTTTACAAACTAATAGGCGTTTGGCATTTCAACGTCTCAGTGACACATTTACTTATGATAACTGGCGGCAACTGGCACAATTTACTCTAATTTCGGTTCAAGTATTTAATAGACGAAGAGCCGGAGAAATTGAACGCATTTTTATCGATGATTATAAGCACCAAGAAGGTATAAATGAACAAACAAATCCAGATTTATACGAATCTTTATCACCTGAAGCTCAAAAAGTAAGTTTGCAATGCTTCTATGTGTAATCGTTTAACGGAAACTTGGGGCAGAATGGGATAGTGGGATAAATGAGACGGTACTATTATTTTCATTGCACGGTGCCACAACCATGCAGAAAACTTGTTACAATCAAGAAAGTGGCCTCAATCTTATCACGACTGTTGAAGCACTTCACTAATTTTCACGGTTGCGGCACCATGCAATGAAAGGAATAGTACTATTCAATTTTAGCCCCTTATCCCATTCTGGCTTAGTTTTCCTTATGTGTTATAACATAAAAAAACTATAAAAATTAAAAAATTCATATATAGATATTAATTACAAAAGTTATATTGGAAATTATCGTGAAGTTAAACTTTTAAAAGTTATATTATACCTTATTTATATTTTTGTTCATTTATTTAATCTATTATGTATCCATATTTTTTCTAACTTATACGCTCTATTAATTAAATTTTGTAGTTTCTTTATTCTAATTTTTATGAATGAATAATAAATAAATGCGCATAAAAGAATCTAACGTTTTAAAATATTAATAAATCTAAATAGTTTAAATGTATTAATATGAATGTTAATTAGAATTTTGCAGTTATAAATAATTATATATATACATTTATACAAAAAAGTAAAAAGGAATAAAATAAATATTGACACTATTGAAACATTACACATGGAAATATTTAGACTATTCAATATTATACTTAATTTCACATTTAATTTTTAAAATAAATATGTAATTGTTAATTTTAGATAGCTATGAAATATGTAAGATTTGTTATTAGAGGAAAATTAGGAAGACCTGTACCTGTTCTTTTGGATTCCGAAATGAAAAGTTGTATAGATTTGCTCTTACATTACCGTAAAGAAGCAAAAATACCTGACGCAAACCTATACATCTTCGCTTTACCAGGTTACGATAAAAAGAGGTTTAGATATATAAGAGCTTGTGATTTATTACGCACATATTCTGTAGCGTGTGGAGCAAGTATGCCTCTTAGATTAAGAGGTACAAAGCTTCGTAAGCATATTGCAACAAGATGCATTACACTGAAATATGTAAGATATCATAGCTATCTGAAATTAACAATTACATATTTATTTTAAAAATTAAATGTGAGTGTAAAAATTAAAAATAAGATTTGTTATTAGAGAAAAATTAGGAAGACCTGTACCTGTTCTTTTGTATTCCGAAATGAAAAATTATATAGATTTGCTTTTACATTACCGTAAAGAAGCAAAAATACCTGACGGACACTCATACATCTTCGCTTTACCAGATTATGATGAAGAGATTAAGCCTTCGGCACATGATACGATTTTTCATCAGCATACGAGGCGTCTTACAATTGGGTTACAATTGATAGGTAGTATAATCATTTGAGCCAATCAGGACATGTAATAAGATCTCGTATGCGATCTAGCCTGAAAAATCGTATCGTGTGCCAAAGGCTTTAGATACATAAGAGCTTGTGATTTATTACGCACATATTCTATAGTGTGGAGCAAGTATGCCTCTTAGATTAAGAGATACAAAGCTTCGTAAGCATATCGCAACAAGATGCATTACATTAAATCTATCAGATCCTGATGTGACAGTATTAGCAAATTATCTAGGTCATAACAAAAACATCCACATGCAACATTATCGTCAATCTCTTCCACAATCAAATTTTTACAAGCTATCAAAATAATTAATAAAAATACCACAGATTTTTATAGTATATATTTATCATCCATCAATATATGATGACTGTTTTGTGTCAAATTTGACTTACTTTATATGCCAAACCTTATGTATTTATTGCAGAAGTATTTTAAGCAATGTTCAATGTTGAAATAGTTAAAATGTCTTGGTTACTTAAAATAGCACAAGATAAAGATAATGATTTTCAACAAAATAATGAAGAAAATAACTCGCAAATTAACAATGATAATTTGACTACAAATGAAATACACATAAAAACATAATTTTAGTTTTTCTTACATTACAACGCAAATATTTTTGTATATATAATTTAAAAAATTTACTGTATTTAGAAAAACGCCTTAAAAAATATATTTTTAGCAGATTTAGATTTTCTTGATGTTTGGTTGTAAATAATAAAAATAACTTGCTGCAATAAATACGTAAGATTTAGCATATAAAGTAAGTCAAATTTAACACAAGACAGTCATCATATATTGATGGATGATAAATACTATAAAAACCTGTGACATTATTAATTTTTCAATGGCTTGTAAAAATTGCCTTAATAATCGTAAACTCGTACATTGTTCTTAGTAAAAAAGCCCTTACATCCAGCACAACATATGAAATCATGTGCAGCTTTTTTTCTTGATTCTGTTGGTCTTCTACAAACTATGAGTCCTTCCTTATTATACATGGGATATTTATTATATAAACAATTGCCTCTTCGCCTTAGTCCGATAATCTTATGTCTTTCTTTGTTACCTAATATAAAACAACAGAGAGACAAACAACATTACAAAACATAAATGAAGAAATTTAATTAAAAAATATATAATAAAAGCATTAAATAATATTAAATATTATCATTTTTATTTTACTTTATTATTTTACTTTTATTTTAACACAAAATCAAAATTAGTATTAAATGTAAAATTATCAATAAATGATTCTGACTGATTAAATATATCTTGATGCAGATTACATTTTAATAGCATGTCATTTGAGATGGATCCATTATATATAAATAATAATATTGAAATATTTCTATACCTTTTGGTAGTCCAATAAACTTATTTACATCCTCTTCATTTGTATCATTGAACACATATCAATTGAGGTAAACTCATTTTCTAGCTCCAAACTACTTTTTGTAAAACTAGCACATGCATATTGCACTCTGATATCACGTCATTTGAGGTAGAGTTATATGGTATCTCCATATTAAAATGTACGATTGAAACGTGTAGATAGCACTCTAGTGGCATGTTGTTTGAAGTAGCTCCGGACCAGTGTTTAATTGTACCACTGGTATGTTTTTAATTTAAATTTGTGGCTATGGTATTAAGCACTTCAAGATTACCTGTATTAAAGCATTTTTAAATTACTTAATAAAAATTTAAAT